>NC_060180.1:8543044-8725544 GCF_021184085.1 Oncorhynchus gorbuscha | reverse complement strand
TGTGTGTGAGTATGCTTGGTGTGTATGTGAGTATGTATTCTTTGTGTTTGTATGCTTGGTGTGTTTGTGTGTGTATGCTGTGTGCTTGGTGTATGCGTGTGTGTGTGCTTGTTTGTGTATGTGTGAGTATGCATGGTGCGTGTGTGTGTGTGCTTGGTGTATTTGTGTGTGTGTGTGCTTGTTTGTGTATGTGTGTGTATGGTTGGTGTGTGTGTGTGAGTATGATCTGTGTGTGTGTATATGCTTTGTGTGTGTGTGTATGCTTTGTATGTGTGTGTATCCTTTGTGTGTGTGTGTGTATGCTTTGTTTTTGTGTGTGTGTGTATGCTTTGTTTTTGTGTGTGTGTGTGTGTGTGTATGCTTTGTTTGTGTGTGTGTGTGTGTGTATGCTTTGTTTTTGTGCGTGTGTGTGTGTATGCTTTGTGTGTGTTCGTGCGTGTGTGCATGTATGCTTTGTGTGTGTTCGTGCGTGTGTGCATGTATGCTTTGTGTGTGTTCGTGCGTGTGTGCATGTATAATTTGTGTGTGTTCGTGCGTGTGTGCATGTATAATTTGTGTGCGCGCATGTTTTGTGTTTATGCATGTGCTTTGTGCATGCGTGTGTGTGTGTGTGTGTGTGTGTGTGTGTGTGTGTGTGTGTGTGTGTGTGTGTGTGTGTGTGTGTGTGTGTGTGTGTGTGTGTGTGTGTGTGTGTGTGTGTGTGTGTGTGTGTATGCTTTGTGTGTGCGTGACTGTGTGTATACTTTGTGTGTGTGTGCTTTGTGTGTGCGTGCGCATGAGTGTATGCGTGCGGTGTGTGTGTATGCATTGTGTGAGCGAGCGCGCGCATGCTTTGTGTGTGTGCATGTATGCGTGCGTGTATGCATGTGTGTGTATGCGTGTGTATGCTTGTGTGTGTATGCGTATGTATGCTTGTGTATGCGTGTGTATGGCTGTGCATGCTTTTGTGTGTGTGCATGCGTGTGTGTGTATGCTTGTGTGTGTGTGCGGGTGTGTGTGTATGCATTGTGTGAGCGCGCGCGCATGCTTTGTGTGTGTACGTGTGTGTGTATGCTTTGTGTGTGTGTATGCTTTGTGTATGTGTGTGTATGCTTGTGTGCATGCTTGTATGTGTGTGTATGCGTATGTATGCTTCTGTATGCTTGTGTGTATATGCGTATGTATGCTTGTGTATGCGTGTGTGTGGGTGTGCATGCTTTTGTGTGTGTGTGTGTGTGTGTGCATGCTTGTGTGTGTGTGTGTATGCTTTATTTGTGTGTGTGCATGCTTTGCGTGTGCTTTTGTGTGTGTGTGTGTGTATGCTGTGTATGTATGCTTGGTGTGTTTGTGTGTGTATGCTGTGTGTGTGTGTGTGCATGTGTGCTTGTGTGTGTATGCTTGGTGTGTGTGTGTGCATGCTTTGTGTGTGTGTATGCTTGTGTGCATGCTTGTATGTGCGTGTATGCGTGTGTATGGGTGTGCGTGCTTGTGTGTGTGTGTGTATGCTTGTGTGTGTGTGTGTGTGTATGCTTTGTGTGTGCGTGACTGTGTGTATACTTTGTGTGTGTGTGCTTTGTGTGTGCGTGCGCATGAGTGTATGCGTGCGGGTGTGTGTGTATGCATTGTGTGAGCGCGCGCGCATGCTTTGTGTGTGTGCATGTATGCGTGCGTGTATGCATGTGTGTGTATGCGTGTGTATGCTTGTGTGTGTATGCGTATGTATGCTTGTGTATGCGTGTGTATGGCTGTGCATGCTTTTGTGTGTGTGCATGCGTGTGTGTGTATGCTTGTGTGTGTGTGCGGGTGTGTGTGTATGCATTGTGTGAGCGCGCGCGCATGCTTTGTGTGTGTACGTGTGTGTGTATGCTTTGTGTATGTGTGTGTATGCTTGTGTGCATGCTTGTATGTGTGTGTATGCGTATGTATGCTTCTGTATGCTTGTGTGTATATGCGTATGTATGCTTGTGTATGCGTGTGTGTGGGTGTGCATGCTTTTGTGTGTGTGTGTGTGTGCATGCTTGTGTGTGTGTGTGTATGCTTTATTTGTGTGTGTGCATGCTTTGCGTGTGCTTTGTGTGTGTGTGTGTGTATGCTGTGTATGTATGCTTGGTGTGTTTTGTGTGTATGCTGTGTGTGTGTGTGTGCATGTGTGCTTAGTGTGTGTATGCTTGGTGTGTGTGTGTGTGTGCATGCTTTGTGTGTGTGTATGCTTGTGTGCATGCTTGTATGTGCGTGTATGCGTGTGTATGGGTGTGCGTGCTTGTGTGTGTGTGTGTATGCTTGTGTGTGTGTGCGTGTGTGTATGCTTTGTGTGTATGCTTTATTTTTGTGTGTGTGCATGCTTTGCGCGTGTGTGCTTTGTGTGTTTGCGTTTGTTTGCTTGGTGTGTTTGTGTTTGTTTGCTTGGTGTGTTTGTGTGTGTGCTTGTTTGTTTGTGTGTTTGCGTTTGTTTGCTTGGTGTGTTTGTGTTTGTTTGCTTGGTGTGTGTGTGTGTGTGTGTGTGTGTGTGTGTGTGTGTGTGTGTGTGTGTGTGTGTGTGTGTGTGTGTGTGTGTGTGTGTGTGTGTGTGTGTGTGTGTGTGTGTGTGTGTGTGTGTGTGTGTGTGTGTGCGTGCGTGCGTGTGTGTGTGTGTGTGGTGTGTGTGTGTGTGTGTGAGTATGCTTGTGTGTTTGTGTTGTGCTTGTTTGTTTGTGTGTTTGCGTTTGTTTGCTTGGTGTGTTTGTGTTTGTTTGCTTGGTGTTTGTGTTTGTGTTGTGTGTGTGTGTGTGTGTGTGTGTGTGTGTGTGTGTGTGTGTGTGTGTGTGTGTGTGTGTGTGTGTGTGTGTGTGTGTGTGTGTGTGTGTGTGTGTGTGTGTGTGTGTGTGTGTGTGTGTGTGTGTGTGTGCTTGGTGCGTGTGTGTGAGTATGCTTGGTGTGTATGTGAGTATGTATTCTTTGTTTTTGTGTGTGTATGCTTTGCACATGTGTGTGTGTGTGCGTTTGCTTGGTGTGTTTGTGTTTGTATGCTTGGTGTGTTTGTGTGTGTATGCTGTGTGCTTGGTGTATGCGTGTGTGTGTGCTTGTTTGTGTATGTGTGAGTATGCATGGTGCGTGTGTGTTGTGCTTGGTGTATTTGTGTGTGTGTGCTTGTTTGTGTATGTGTGTGTATGGTTGGTGTGTGTGTGTGAGTATGATCTGTGTGTGTGTGTATATGCTTTTGTGTGTGTGTGTATGCTTTGTATGTGTGTGTATCCTTTGTGTGTGTGTGTGTATGCTTTGTTTTTGTGTGTGTGTATGCTTTGTTTTGTGTGTGTGTGTGTGTGTGTATGCTTTGTTTGTGTGTGTGTGTGTATGCTTTGTTTTTGTGCGTGTGTGTGTGTATGCTTTGTGTGTGTTCGTGCGTGTGTGCATGTATGCTTTGTGTGTGTTCGTGCGTGTGTGCATGTATGCTTTGTGTGTGTGTGTGTGTGCATGTGCGTGTGTGCATGTATAATTTGTGTGCGCGCATGTTTTGTGTTTATGCATGTGCTTTGTGCATGCGTGTGTGTGTGTGTGTGTGTGTGTGTGTGTGTGTGTGTGTGTGTGTGTGTGTGTGTGTGTGTGTGTGTGTGTGTGTGTGTGTGTGTGTGTGTGTGTGTGTGTGTGTGTGTGTGTGTATGCTTTGTGTGTGCGTGACTGTGTGTATACTTTGTGTGTGTGTGCTTTGTGTGTGCGTGCGCATGAGTGTATGCGTGCGGGTGTGTGTGTATGCATTGTGTGAGCGAGCGCGCATGATGCTTTGTGTGTGTGCATGTATGCGTGCGTGTATGCATGTGTGTGTATGCGTGTGTATGCTTGTGTGTGTATGCGTATGTATGCTTGTGTATGCGTGTGTATGGCTGTGCATGCTTTTGTGTGTGTGCATGCGTGTGTGTGTATGCTTGTGTGTGTGTGCGGGTGTGTGTGTATGCATTGTGTGAGCGCGCGCGCATGCTTTGTGTGTGTACGTGTGTGTGTATGCTTTGTGTGTGTGTATGCTTTGTGTATGTGTGTGTATGCTTGTGTGCATGCTTGTATGTGTGTGTATGCGTATGTATGCTTCTGTATGCTTGTGTGTATATGCGTATGTATGCTTGTGTATGCGTGTGTGTGGGTGTGCATGCTTTTGTGTGTGTGTGTGTGTGTGTGTGCATGCTTGTGTGTGTGTGTGTATGCTTTATTTGTGTGTGTGCATGCTTTGCGTGTGCTTTGTGTGTGTGTGTGTGTATGCTGTGTATGTATGCTTGGTGTGTTTGTGTGTGTATGCTGTGTGTGTGTGTGTGCATGTGTGCTTGGTGTGTGTATGCTTGGTGTGTGTGTGTGTGTGCATGCTTTGTGTGTGTGTATGCTTGTGTGCATGCTTGTATGTGCGTGTATGCGTGTGTATGGGTGTGCGTGCTTGTGTGTGTGTGTGTGTGTATGCTTGTGTGTGTGTGTGTGTGTGTGTGTATGCTTTGTGTGTGCGTGACTGTGTGTATACTTTGTGTGTGTGTGCTTTGTGTGTGCGTGCGCATGAGTGTATGCGTGCGGGTGTGTGTGTATGCATTGTGTGAGCGCGCGCGCATGCTTTGTGTGTGTGCATGTATGCGTGCGTGTATGCATGTGTGTGTATGCGTGTGTATGCTTGTGTGTGTATGCGTATGTATGCTTGTGTATGCGTGTGTATGGCTGTGCATGCATGCGTGTGTGTGTATGCTTGTGTGTGTGTGCGGGTGTGTGTGTATGCATTGTGTGAGCGCGCGCGCATGCTTTGTGTGTGTACGTGTGTGTGTATGCTTTGTGTATGTGTGTGTATGCTTGTGTGCATGCTTGTATGTGTGTGTATGCGTATGTATGCTTCTGTATGCTTGTGTGTATATGCGTATGTATGCTTGTGTATGCGTGTGTGTGGGTGTGCATGCTTTTGTGTGTGTGTGTGTGTGTGCATGCTTGTGTGTGTGTGTGTATGCTTTATTTGTGTGTGTGCATGCTTTGCGTGTGCTTTGTGTGTGTGTGTGTGTATGCTGTGTATGTATGCTTGGTGTGTTTGTGTGTGTATGCTGTGTGTGTGTGTGTGCATGTGTGCTTGGTGTGTGTATGCTTGGTGTGTGTGTGTGTGTGCATGCTTTGTGTGTGTGTATGCTTGTGTGCATGCTTGTATGTGCGTGTATGCGTGTGTATGGGTGTGCGTGCTTGTGTGTGTGTGTGTATGCTTGTGTGTGTGTGCGTGTGTGTATGCTTTGTGTGTATGCTTTATTTTTGTGTGTGTGCATGCTTTGCGCGTGTGTGCTTTGTGTGTTTGCGTTTGTTTGCTTGGTGTGTTTGTGTTTGTTTGCTTGGTGTGTTTGTGTGTGTGCTTGTTTGTTTGTGTGTTTGCGTTTGTTTTGTGTGTTTGTGTTTGTTTGCTTGGTGTGTGTGTGTGTGTGTGTGTGTGTGTGTGTGTGTGTGTGTGTGTGTGTGTGTGTGTGTGTGTGTGTGTGTGTGTGTGTGTGTGTGTGTGTGCTTGGTGCGTGTGTGTGAGTATGCTTGGTGTGTTTGTGTGTGTGCTTGTTTGTTTGTGTGTTTGCGTTTGTTTGCTTGGTGTGTTTGTGTTTGTTTGCTTGGTGTGTGTGTGTGTGTGTGTGTGTGTGTGTGTGTGTGTGTGTGTGTGTGTGTGTGTGTGTGTGTGTGTGTGTGTGTGTGTGTGTGTGTGTGTGTGTGTGTGTGTGTGTGTGTGTGTGTGTGTGTGTGTGTGTTTGTGTGTGTGTGTATGCTTGGTGTATGTAGTTGTATTCTTTTTTGTGTGTGTATGCTTTGCATGTGTGTGTGTGTGCGTTTGCTTGGTGTGTTTGTGTTTGTATGCTAGGTGTGTGTGTATGCTGTGTGCTTGTGTATGTGTGTGTGTGTGTGTTGTTTGTGTATGTGTGTGTATGCTTGGTGCGTGTGTATGTGTATTTTGTGTGTGTGTGCTTTTGTGTGTGTGTGTGCTTGTTTGTGTGTGTGTGTATGATCTGTTGGTGTGTGTGTGTAGTATGCTTTGTGTGTGTGTGTATGCTTTGTATGTGTGTGTATGCTTTGTGTGTGTGTGTGTGTGCTTTGCTTTTTTTTGTGTGTGTGTGTATGCTTTGTTTTTGTGTGTGTGTGTGTGTGTGTGTGTGTATGCTTTGTTTTTGTGTGTGTGTGTGTGTATGCTTTGTTTTTGTGCGTGTGTGTGTGTATGCTTTGTGTGTGTGTATGCTTTGTGTGTGTGTATGCTTTGTTTTTGTGCGTGTGTGTGTGTATGCTTTGTTTTTGTGTGTGTGTGTATGCTTTGTTTTTGTGTGTGTGTGTATATGCTTTGTGTGTGTGTGTATGCTTTGTATGTGTGTGTATCCTTTGTGTGTGTGTGTGTATGCTTTGTTTTTGTGTGTGTGTGTGTATGCTTTGTTTTTGTATGTGTGTGTGTATGCTTTGTTTTTGTGTGTGTGTGTGTATGCTTTTTTTTGTGCGTGTGTGTGTGTATGCTTTGTTTTTGTGTGTGTGTGTGTATGCTTTGTTTTTGTGTGTGTGTGTGTGTATATGCTTTGTTTTTGTGTGTGTGTATGCTTTGTTTTTGTGTGTGTGTGTATCGTTTGTGTGTGTGTGTGTATGCTTTGTTTTTGTGTGTGTGTGTATGCTTTGTTTTTGTGTGTGTGTGTATGCTTTGTTTTGTGTGTGTGTGTGTTTTTTTTTTTGTGTGTGTGTGTATGCTTTTTTGTTGTGTGTATGCTTTGTGTGTGTGTGTGTGTATGCTTTGTTTTTGTGTGTGTGTGTGTATGCTTTGTTTTTTGTGTGTGTGTGTGTATGCTTTGTGTGTGTGTATGCTTTGTGTGTGTGTATGCTTTGTTGTTTTGTATGCTTTGTTTTTGTGTGTGTGTGTGTATGCTTTGTTTTTGTGTGTGTGTGTATGCTTTGTTTTTGTGTGTGTGTGTGTATGCTTTGTTTTTGTGCGTGTGTGTGTGTATGCTTTGTTTTTGTGTGTGTGTGTGTGTATGCTTTGTTTTTGTGTGTGTGTGTGTATGCTTTGTTTTTGTGTGTGTGTGTGTGTGTATGCTTTGTTTTTGTGTGTGTGTATGCTTTGTTTTTGTGTGTGTGTGTATCCTTTGTGTGTGTGTGTGTGTATGCTTTGTTTTTGTGTGTGTGTGTATGCTTTGTTTTTGTGTGTGTGTGTATGCTTTGTTTTTGTGTGTGTGTGTGTATGCTTTGTTTTTGTGTGTGTGTGTATGCTTGGTGTGTGTGTATGCTTGGTGTGTGTATATGCTTTGTTTTGTTTTGTGTGTGTGTGTGTGTGTGTGTATGCTTTGTGTGTGTGCGTGCGCGTGCTTGGTGTGAGAGTATGCTTGTTGTGTGTGTGTGCTTGTGTGTGTGTGTGTTTGTATGTGTGTGTATGCATGTGTGTGTCTTGTGGCGAGCCAGGAGAGATGACACTGTGTGGGGTAGGGATGCCAATAGACATTTGGGGAGAGGGGGCTAAATAACAAATTAGAATACAAAAATGAGGGGTTCTGAGTGTCGGGGAAAGTGAGTGTGTAGGTACGAGCGAGGAATGGTGGGATCCCCTTAGGTTTACGTCAATGTGACAGCAGGAGGTTGGCAGCACTTAAACCCAATTTTCAGGCCATTAACGCTGGATGACTCATGTGTGACATCGAATCCAATGCCCAATCTCACCACACACATTGGTTTTGCACATTGTCATGTTAACCTTACCCAGCCCCGAGGTAGCAATTTCAGGGCTAGTTCTCCTCAACATTGTGCCATTGCTTAGCTCCTACAAAAAAACTAAACAGACAGAGATATGGATCATTTGAGATCTACATGTCATTCAACAATATTGAATGTTACATATTGCTGAATAATTGTACATACATTAAGATATCAGGGGATAAATATCTAATCAATATGACATTTTTTAGAACCTTCTCAATTGGACTTTGACATTTACAAATCTTTTCAAAAACATCTGTTAAAAGTGGTTTGCTCAGAAGGGCATGGAAATGACTGACAGGTCTGGGAGAGAAGTTCCCTTGGCTGAATGGCATGTCTTCACCGGTCTTGACAAAACTACCCCTTGCAGGTAACAATGTCGACCTAGAGAGCTGTGACCTTATTGGACCCAGTAAACATACCAACATGCCTCTGGTGCTCAGTTCTGTTCTATACACAAGCAGAGATTTCTATGTTACAATACATAAACATTTATTAATTAGCGTCCATTCAAGAAACATTTACCCCTTGAGGTCCACACTCACTATACCCTCCCCCTTTCACACATATCAATACACGCACACACCAGGGTGACACTGCTGCTGAAGGGGTCTCCGAGGGCATGCATGTAGGGAACAGACTTGGAAGATGTAGTCACCCAGACAGGAGGGCTCGTGGTGCTTGGTGGAGTCCCTCAGCTCTGATACAGGGGAGAGCACTGCCACCTGGCCAACAGAAAGGGAGGGACAAAGAACATTTAAATCAGCTACCCAGGATGTAGACACAATCAAGATGATAAGTGCCAAGTTGGAGGAACACAACAATTTCAGCTCTTCTTTCTAGAGCAATTCAGGACACAGAAAGCTACAGGACACAGAAAGCTGAACACCTTGGAGGCCTGGAAGCTCAGCTCCCTGCAGAAGCAGAGTGTTGTTAACCCATCTCACAGATGGAGACCATAACTACAGCAGCCAGATATTTACTGTAGAGTGAGATACAGTGCCTTGCGAAAGTATTCGGCCCCTTGAACTTTGCGACCTTTTGCCACATTTCAGGCTTCAAACATAAAGATATAAAACTGTATTTTTTGTGAAGAATCAACAACAAGTGGGACACAATCATGAAGTGGAACGACATTTATTGGATATTTCAAACTTTTTTAACAAATCAAAAACTGAAAAATTGGGCGTGCAAAATTATTCAGCCCCCTTAAGTTAATACTTTGTAGCGCCACCTTTTGCTGTTATTACAGCTGTAAGTCGCTTGGGGTATGTCTCTATCAGTTTTGCACATCGGGAGACTGATTTTTTTCCCCATTCCTCCTTGCAAAACAGCTCGAGCTCAGTGAGGTTGGATGGAGAGCATTTGTGAACAGCAGTTTTCAGTTCTTTCCACAGATTCTCGATTGGATTCAGGTCTGGACTTTGACTTGGCCATTTTAACACCTTGATATGTTTATTTTTGAACCATTCCATTGTAGATTTTGCTTTATGTTTTGGATCATTGTCTTGTTGGAAGACAAATCTCCGTCCCAGTCTCAGGTCTTTTGCAGACTCCATTAGGTTATCTTCCAGAATGGTCCTGTATTTGGCTCCATCCATCTTCCCATCTTCCCTGTCCCTGCTGAAGAAAAGCAGGCCCAAACCATGATGCTGCCACCACCAAGTTTGACAGTGGGGATGGTGTGTTCAGGGTGATGAGCTGTGTTGCTTTTACACCAAACATAACGTTTTGCATTGTTGCCAAAAAGTTCAATTTTGGTTTCATCTGACCAGAGCACCTTCTTCCACATGTTTGGTGTGTCTCCCTGGTGGCTTGTGGCAAACTTTAAACAACACTTTTTATGGATATCTTTAAGAAATGGCTTTCGTCTTGCCACTCTTCCATAAAGGCCAGATTTGTGCAATATACGACTGATTGTTGTCCTATGGACAGAGTCACCCACCTCAGCTGTAGATCTCTGCAGTTCATCCAGTGATCATGGGCCTCTTGGCTGCATCTCTGATCAGTCTTCTCCTTGTATGAGCTGAAAGTTTAGAGGGACAGCCAGGTCTTGGTAGATTTGCAGTGGTCTGATACTCCTTCCATTTCAATATTATCGCTGGCACAGTGCTCCTTGGGATGTTTAAAGCTTGAGAAATCTTTTTGTATCCAAATCCGGCTTTAAACTTCTTCACAACAGTATCTCGGACCTGCCTGGTGTGTTCCTTGTTCTTCATGATGCTCTCTGCGCTTTTAACGGACCTCTGAGACTATCACAGTGCAGGTGCATTTATACGGAGACTTGATTACACACAGGTGGATTGTATTTATCATCATTAGTCATTTAGGTCAACATTGGATCATTCAGAGATCCTCACTGAACTTCTGGAGAGTTTGCTGCACTGAAAGTAAAGGGGCTGAATAATTTTGCACGCCCAATTTTTCTGTTTTTGATTTGTTAAAAAAGTTTGAAATATCCAATAAATGTCGTTCCACTTCATGATTGTGTCCCACTTGTTGATTCTTCACAAAAAAATACAGTTTTATATCTTTATGTTTGAAGCCTGAAATGTGGCAAAAGGTCGCAAAGTTCAAGGGGGCCAAATACTTTCGCAAGGCACTGTATTTACTGTACAAGCCAGATATTTACTGTATATTTTACACATCTATGGCTCTTTTTCAATGCTTTTAAATCTTCCCGATGTCAATGGGTATTTACTGTGTGTATATACATGTCTTTTTATGCAGCACAAGAAGTGCCCTACAGGGACAATAAAGATCTATTTCATTGAATTCTCCTACAGATTTCACAGTATGCCCTACAATGGTTTCCATGGAAATGATATTACAATATGTTCAGGACATTCTAATTATTTATCACACCTAATACAAATATTTTCTGCATTTAAAAACATATTGTAAACACAAGCTATATTTCCATTAACTTGTCCAGAGATTGTTTGTTGACATTTAGAAAGTTTGCACAGAAAATAAATGGGAAAATTGCATACTGTGGTGTTTCCACATATGCTCTCTCTAATTCTCTCTTTCTTTCTCTCTCTCGGAGGACCTGAGCCCTAGGACCGTGCCCCAGGACTACCTGACATGATGGCTCCTTGCTGTCCCCAGTCCACCTGACTGTGCTGCTGCTCCAGTTTCAACTGTTCTGCCTTATTATTATTTGACCATGCTGGTCATTTATGAACATTTGAACATCTTGGTCATGTTCTGTTATAATCTCTACCCGGCACAGCCAGAAGAGGACTGGCCACCCCACATAGCCCGGTTCCTCTCTAGGTTTCTTCCTAGGTTTTGGCCTTTCTAGGGAGTTTTTCCTAGCCACCGTGCTTTTACACCTGCATTGTTTGCTGTTTGGGGTTTTAGGCTGGGTTTCTGTACAGCACTTTGAGATATCAGCTGATGTACGAAGGGCTATATAAATAAATTTGATTTGATTTCCATTTGAACCATCTTGTGTCGATAAAAACAGCTGAACATTGTGACACAACCCTAAAATATATATATAGAATATTTACAGATTTAAAAAAACATTTTTTTACCGTGCATAACTTCAAAATGATTTGTCAAATGATCAAAACACAGTTTCCATCATTTGTCACAACATGGAAAGTTTTACAAAACAAAAATCCACCATTGAATGGATAAAAATTGTAGATCTTTTGAAAATATTGCTTATAAATCTGCAGTTACCATTAAACCCAGGTTTATTAGACAAAAGCAATGTAAACATGTCTAGAGTAACATCTAACAGAGTGGGTCAGCCAACTAGGCCACAGAGCAGGATCCATGACACCACTGTAGCCAGCGGTGCAGAGGTGAATATCAGACACTGGCCTGTGGGAGGAGGCCATCTCACTCCACAGCTGCTCAGTGCATAGATCAGGCAACATGGGCTTCATCTCTGGAACAAGCACAGACTCGTTGGCAGTGCTGTTGGGCGAGGGCAGGAAGCTGTGCCCTCTGGGGGACATGAGTGGTATCACGTTAAACTGCGCCGTTGCCAAGGAGGGTGCCGCCATGCCAGGGGACTGTAACCGGCTACAGACATGGGTCAGAAGACAGCAGAGGGGTGGCTAATTATGGTCAATGGTGTGGTTGTTGTAAATGAGACAAGCTTTTGAGCATGAATGTTTGACTACAACTGTAAGATCCTGTGGGACAGCAGGAACCCCATTTATATCATATTAATATCCTATTTGGGTATCTGACTGAAAGCCTGCACTCTGTGGCACTCCAGGGACAGAACTGAAGACGCCTGGTATAAAATCACCTGAGTGCAGCCATGCTGAAGATGCTGGGTGAGTAAGTCCATGAGTGGAGGCCTGGTGATGAGGTCATCAGAAAGCTGGGTGTCAAAATAAGCACAAGTGATATTTGGGTGTCTGTGAATCCAGAGACACTCCCCCAAAAAATCAAGGCAACATTATATAAACAAAGACATTGAAAAATCATTGTTTAGCCTGTTTAAGTTCACGTCCTCTTGGTGAAATTTGGACGCGTTCTATGGCTACAAAGCGCAGGGAGGCAGGTGAGCCATGGTTGGCTTCTATACAGTGGCGTGCAATAGCATAGTCCGTGTTTATATTACGAATAGCAGCCTTATGTTCGGTGACGCGGAGTTTCAATGCTCATTTAGTTTGACCAATAGAAGCAGCCCACAGAAGCGTGAGCATGTACGTATATGATATTTGTGGTGCTACAATTAATGAAGCTTTGGATTTTGTATAATTTACCTGTTCTCGGGTGGAAAAGTACTGTAGTATTGGTCATATTGTCACAATGTACACAGTGGCCACACGGGCCTGGGGCCAAGTGTCATGCTTCTTGGGCAGCTGCATGCTTTGCATAACAATCTGCTAAAACCAATGAGAGGGGGCAATGTTGTGAACACTGGTAGACTTGGATCACTTTTGTTTCAATACAATGGATTTGACGAGACCACACTCTGTGGAAAAACACTGACATGGGGGCATTTTGTCCTGGTTTCTATTAGTGCCATTGAGTAGGCTTCCACATTCAGTCTCCAGCACAGGTATAGCCCTGTTCAATGGCACTATAATCACATTGCAGGAGCCTGGTGCATATCAATGGCTTTGTGCTCAGTTACATCGAAGTCTTAGGAATTGACCCACCGATATGTTCCGCTTAAGGTGTCCTGTGTGGTTACGGTCTGCACGTAAAAGTGTACTCCTACTCTGCGGCTTGCAGAAGATAGTAGACTCCCAACTTGTTTTCTTTATTTTTGTTGACTTTAAGATCCAAGAAGTCTATTTTTTTCTCAACTTCTCTCTGCTGTGAATCTTAGATAGGGGTCAGATAAGAAATGAACTCTGAGAAGAGCGTCATTACCGTTCCATACCTGTAGGATGTTCTCTGTATCGTTTTCAGGTGACATTCTAGAAATATAGGTCGCAACTCGGAAAGCCCGAACCCAAGAACAAACTAGCAATTTATATCAGTCCAATGTGGAACGATGGCACTCAAACAAAAAGGGGCAACGTCCGTTTGCTATAGTTCAGATCAGGGTTTGATTATTTGTTACATGGGCAGTGTCCATGTCTGTCTTGCCTACTACTTACTAAAACGACATACTAATCGTACTACATAATACTTAGACATACTGTTTATTAAGAACGAATGCAGTATGCAACAAATATCAACATACTAGGCTCACCCATCCTGAGAATGCGTCATCCCATGGAATCCCATTCAAATCATGGTACCAATATTAATCATTATTGCACATGATATTCAAATCATTTTTAAGGGCCTTTGTTGGGCATCACAATCAATTTGACATAGTTTTGGATTATTTGGACATGATGAATGAATAATGCTAAGATCAGTACCATGACCTGAATGGGATTTGTTCCACAAATTCTAAAACGTTAGCATTTGAAAACAGTGCCAGGGAAATAAAACCAAAGCATAGATTGCTGTGATACCTTGTCCATAGACTGCTTACAGGGTAAGAAAACCTGTTTCATTTAGTAATTTGGGTGAACTATCCCTGGCCAGACCAATTTAAGTCCAATCTAAGGGATTGTAGCTCTGCTTTGAGTCATCACTAATGCCATGAGAATTATATTCTTAAATTCCATTTATGCCATGAATAATCAATTTTTTTACCACTGAAAAATCATGAAGGAAACATTAAACATTTCTAACACAAGGGGTTGTTCTTGCATGTTATCTTACATCTGGAGTGACTGAGTGTATGCCCTGCACAGTGTCATATAACTATGGAGGGCTTGCAGTTGAAGAAGATGATTTTCATGGTGCTGTCAGAGACGTATTGCACACAGGCAGCCTCGAACAGACCTGCCAGAGACACAGGAGATGAGCAATTAACAAGCCATAATGGGGCTAGCAATTAAGGTACCGGCAGCCAGCTAACAGAGCGCAAGAGGTCCAACAGTATGCTGGCTCCAACATTCAGGTTTCAACATCCATTATAGTTTATTTATATGGTGCTTTCCATCATTCTCTTTGCCACAATTTGTTTCACATTTGTGTTGAATATTTCTATTGAGAGTCTCACCTGTAGGTATGCACACCACTCTCATCCAGAGGGTGCATCATACTGAATACAGTGGGAAGAGGTTCCCTGAGAACACAGAGACACAAACAGTGGCATGTTCAAAACACTCCTGACACACTAGCATCGACCAAAAGGGATCAGAAACAGCAGGGAGCGGGTATTATGGGTTTTGCTGTGTACTGTATGTACCCGGGAGGACTTGGAGGAGCCTCGGGTGCAGGGCTTTTTGCGGTCCAACAGCAGACCAAATTTAGTGGGCCACACATTGAAGACCTGTAATTTCATGAAATCCTATTCAAGGTGATGTTGGAGAAAAAAAGTTTGATAATCTTGTGAATCATGACTCTAGTCAACATTTGAATGGCTCACTAAAGAAACAGACAGTCTGCATTCTCATAGTATCTCTTGTTGGGGATCAAGACATGTCCCTATTTACCATGATTGTAGAATGGTGGAGTCTCACAGTCTTGTCTTATCAACTACAACTGGTTAAAAAAATTCCGGTCTGTAAATGTGGACCCAATCAACATGAGCTAAATTCACCCCCAAGAAACCACCGTCATTTCCCCTGTACGTCACGACGTAGGCCGAGGTTTACTCAGTGTTTCCCGGAACTCACCAGGAAAATAATACTAAAACTCAATCATGTCAAGTGGATTTTGATGTGAAAAATAATGACACATACATGCCAAGGCCGTTAATTGCATGATGCTGTTTTTCATTGTAATCTGAAGCCTCTCGTCAGCTGTGAGTGAGCCAAATCACTCATTACCATTGGTTAAGAAGACAATGGACTGGTCCTGGGGAATATCAATAACTGTGTAAAACAAACATAATTACTGTCCATATCTGCTGGTTCTACTTAAGGGATTCTAATGAGGAAATTAGATGGCCAGGACTGGAAGACATGACAAAATGTTCAAAAAATGATTTTTCTAACCAATGTTGACAGTACATCACAATTCAAGATGTCATCACAAGGTAGTACATCACAAAATTCAACACACCATAAACACATCAAATGGTTGCTAGCACACATTTTAGACAACGCGCTGTTACATCAGTCAGCAATAAGGAACTCACCTGAAAGTGTAGAGGGGAGATTAAGTCCTTCGGTGTCACACTGTGTACATTCACACAGCTGCTCGGGACATACCACACAGTCTGTTCCATAACATCCTGCTCTGCAATACAAGAAAACAAATAAACCACTTCACAACATCACTGGAGAAAAAATGTTTAAAATGTACATCAATGAGCTCTGGAATTGAATGATGACACGTCGTGAGGAAGAGGATGTGGCATAGGCCTACTTCTTTTGCCCAATACCAAAATTACACCATAATGCTTGAAAAAGGGGGTTAGGGAGATATTACTGGATATACATACTGAAAAATAAGTATTATTGATAAGCTGACTACTATCTCAATGTTGACGATGAAAACAGACATGTCATATAATGTACACACACACAGTATGTATGTATACACTGAATGTACAATACATTAGGAACACCTACTTCCATGACAGACAGACCAGGTGAATCCAGGTGAAAGTTATGATCCCTTATTGATGTCACGTGTTAAATCCACTTCAATCAGTGTAGATGAAGGGGAGGAGACAAGTTAAAGAAAGATGTTGTTTAAGCCTTGAGACATGGATTGTGTATGTGTGCCATTCAGAGGGTGAATGAACAAGACAAAGATTTAAGTGCCTTTGAACGGGATATGGTAGTCGGAGCCAGGCACAACTGGCTTTTTTGAGTGTGTCACTAACTGCAATGCTTCTGAGTCACGCTCAACATTTTCCTATGTGTATCAAGAATGGTCCACCAGCCAAAGGACATCCAGCCAACTTGACACAACTATGGGAAGCATTGGAGCCAACATGGGCCAGCATCCCCGTGGAATGCTTTCAACACCTTGTAGAGTCCATGCCCAAATTGAGGCTGTTCTGACGGCAAAAGGGGTGCAACTTACTAAGATGGCGCAGAAGGCAGACGTTTTAAGTGCCCCCAACCAATTGTGTTTTTTTGTTTGTAACTTATTTTTAAATATTTTGTACATAATGTTGCTGCTACATCTCTTATGACCAAAAATAACTTCTAGACATCAGGACTGCGATTACTCACCACAGACTAGCGGAATCCTTTTTCTTCTTCCACGACTCTGACAAGCCCGAGGCGGAGGAAATACGGCTCCCTCGGGAACAGGCCCCAACTCTAGTGATCTGCGTGAAGAGGTGGAGAAAGACGGGCTGGAGAAAGACGGACCGGAGAGTGGGCAGCATTCTGAGAATTTGAAGGCGATCGAATTAACCCCCACTTCCCTCAATTCTACTAGCAAACATGCAATCTTTGGACAATAAAATTTATGCATTACGTGGAAGATTAAACTACCAAACTGTAACATCTTATGCTTCCGGGGGTCATGGCTGAACGAGGACAATATCAACATAAAGCCGGCTGGTTATACGATGTAGCGGCAGGATAGAACAGTGGCGTCTGGTAAGAAAAGGGGCGGCGGACTATGTATTTTTGTAAATAACAGCTGGTGCACGATATCTAAGGAGGTCTCAAGGTTTTGCTCGCCTGAAGTAGAGTATATTATGAAAGCTGTAGACCCCCCTACCTACCGAGAGAATTCTCATCTGTATTCTTCGTAGCTGTTTACATAACACCTCAGTCAGAGGTTGGCACTAAGATAGCTGTATTCCGCCACAAGCACACAAGATAACGCTCATAATAGCCAGGGACTTTAACACAGGGAAACAAATCTGTTTTACCAAATTTCTAACAGCGTGTTAAATGTGCAACCAGAGGGAAAAGAACTCTGGACCACCTATCCTCCACACACAGAGACCAATATTAAACTCTCCCTACATTTGGCAAATCTGACCATAATTCCATCTTCCTGATTCCTGCTTACAAGCCAAAATTAAAGCAGGAGGCACCAGTGACGAGATCAATAAAAAAGTGGTCAGATGAAGCAGATGCTAAGCTACATGACTGTTTTACTAGCACAGACTGGAATATGTTCCAGGATTCCTCCAAAGCCGTTGAGGAGTACACCACATCTGTCATGGCTTCATCAATAAGTGCATTGATGACGTTGTGCCCACAATGACCGTACGTACATACCCCAACCAGAAGCCATGGATTACAGGCAGCATTCGCACTGAGCTAAAGACTAGAGCTGCCGCTTTCAAGGAGTGGGACTCTAATCCGGAAGTTAATAACAAATCCCGCTATGCCCTCCGAAGAACCATCAAACAGGCAAAGCGTCAATACGGGACTAAGCTTGAGTTGTACTACACCAGCTCTGACGCTCGTCGAATGTGGCAGGGCCTGCCCACCATTGTCATGATGTCCTGATCAGGTCAGGTTACAGGAGACCACAACCCTACAGATTATCTCTCAACCCCAACAGAGGAAGAGAGATCTAGGGGTCTGAAGATGTGGGGGTTTTATGACCCCTCACGCCCCTGGTAAATCTCAGGCCACAGACAAATTCCTTTGTCATGTTACTATGGAGAACCAGCCTCTGAACATTAAACATGAAATAAAGGGACTTTGGAACAATGGTTTCCGTCAGCCACAAAGGTGGTCATGACGATAGATGGAATATGAAAATGTATGTCATTTTTGTTTTGTTATTAAATGTTAATAGATGATGTTATTACGAAAACATTGTAACGTGAAGAGTTTTCCTAGTATATGTTTGATGTTTATACATTGTATGTTGTGTGGAAAATGTCCAAATCAAAGGGAATGTTTTGGTAAAGGTGAAATGTGAAGTTAGTCATCTAAAATTGGATTTGAGTAAAATCTAGACCTTGCCTCATTAACTTGGTACGCCCAGAGAATTGCCCTAAAGGCGGTTAAGCCCACTTCTTACCCAAGGGTATAAAACCTGTGAGTAAAGAATTTACAAAGGAAGATTACGTGACCCAAGCTGGAGCTAAGGTCTAAAAACGTTTTAAAAAACAGAACGCAACAAGTTTGAAGACAAAGAAATATTTTTCTACCCAAGCTACGGATGAGTAGCTGTGTCTAAGCGGGTGAATTCATGCCGGACCCCCGAGCATCCAATCCCAGCGAATCGTGGTATCTAAATGGTTTCATCCCTATGATGTGAGCTCTGAGCTACAGAGCTGTCTGTCCTCAGAAGATCCCTTCCAGAGTAAGGGTGAGGGAACAGACTCCTAAGCCAAAAGGACGCTGACATCGTGAGGACGACCAGAAAGGTGCGCCGTGGAAGTGCGTCATCGAGCAGCCTGAACGGTCCACACAGAGAATCCTCTGAGGTCTTCCCCACGTAATTACATCATTATATTCTGACCCATAAGAGCGGCAGTTTGGGGCAAGGCTAGGGTCAGAATAGCATAGCTGACAAATTCACCCAAATGTATATTTCTCTCGTGTATTTTTCTCTCTCTCTCTCTCTTTGAAATCCCCATTTTAGGTAACACGCGCCATAGTGTTGGCCCGTTATACTAAGTTCTAATCAATAGCCTATAATGTGTTTTGTCTATGTGAATCTTTTATCATCATTTTAGCTTTTTAGTAAATAAATATTCAACTAAGATTGGTGTGCTACGAACTCATTGGTGAGACCTGGGTCCGTGCAGATTCACGGACTAATCGATGTTCAGAACTAGATTGTAGAGGTAACTGGTTAATTAGCGGCTGTTAATTATTAATGAGTTAATAATTGCTTGATTCAGTTAATCACGCAATCATTCGATGAACAACACTCGTCACATTAACTAATAAAACGTCACGACATCATTATAGACTACAAATGGAAGCAGAGCCGAGAGCTGCCCATTGACACGAGCCTACTAGACAAGCTAAATTACTTCTACGCTCGCTTTGAGGCAAATAACACTGAAACATGCATGAGAGCACCAGCTATACCGGAAGATTGTGTGATCACGCTCTCCGCAGCCAATGTGAGTAAAACCTTTAGACAGGTCAACATTCACAAGGCCACGGGGCCAGATGGATTATCAGGACGTGTACTGCAAGCATGCGCTGACCAACTGACAAGTGTCTTCACTGACATTCTCAACCTCTCCCTGTCCGTAATACCAACATGTTTTAAGCAGACCACCATAGTGCCTGTTCCCAGAACACTAAGGTAACCTGCCTAAATCACTACCGACCCGTAGCACTCACATCTGTAGCCATGATGTGCTTTGAAAGGCTGGACATGGCTCACATCAACACCATCATCCCAGAAACCCTAGACCCTCTCCAATTTGCATACCGCCCTAACAGATCCACAGATGATGCAGTCTCTATTGCACTCCACACTGCCCTTTCCCACCTGTACAAAAGGCACGCCGACTGAGATGGCCGCCTCGCTTCGCGTTCCTAGGAAACTATGCAGTTTTTTGTTTTTTTACGTGTTATTTCTTACATTAGTACCCCAGGTCATCTTAGGTTTCATTACATACAGTCGAGAAGAACTACTGAATATAAGATCAGCGTCAACTCACCATCAGTACGACCAAGAATATGTTTTCCGCGACGCGGATCCTGTGTTCTGCCTTACAAACAGGACAACGGAATGGATCGCATGCAGCGACCCAAGGAAACGACTCCGAAAAAGAGGGAAACGCGGCGGTGTTCTGGTCAGACTCCAGAAAAGGGCACATCGCGCACCACTTCCCAGTATTCTTCTTGCCAATGTCCAGTCTCTCGACAACAAGGTTGATGAAATCCGAGCAAGGGTGGCATTCCAGAGGGACATCAGAGACTGCAACGTTCTCTGCTTTACGGAGACATGGCTTACTGGGAAAACGCTATCCAGGGCGGTGCAGCCAACGGGTTTCTCCACGCATCGCGCCGACAGAAACAAACATCTCTCTGGTAAGAAGAGTGGAGGGGGCGTATGCCTCATGACTAACGGGACATGGTGTGATGAAGGAAACATACAGGAACTCAAATCCTTCTGTTCACCTGATTTAGAATTCCTCACAATCAAATGTAGACCGCATTATCTTCCAAGAGAATTCTCTTCGATTATAATCACAGCCGTATATATCCCCCCCAAGCAGACACATCGATGGCTCTGAACGAACTTTATTTAACTCTTTGCAAACTGGAAAACATTTATCCGGAGGCTGCATTCATTGTAGCTGGGGATTTTAACAAAGCCAATCTGAAAACAAGACTCCCTAAATTTTATCAGCATATCGATTGCGCAACCAGGGGTGGTAAAACCTTGGATCATTGTTACTCTAACTTCCGCGACGCATATAAGGCCCTGCCCCGCCCCCCTTTCGGAAAAGCTGACCACGACTCCATTTTGCTGACCCCTGCCTACAGACAGAAATTAAAACAAGAGGCTCCCACGCTGAGGTCTGTCCAACGCTGGTCAGACCAAGCTGACTCCACACTCCAAGACTGCTTCCATCACGTGGACTGGGACATGTTTCGTATTGCGTCAGATGGGAATATTGACGAATACGCTGATTCGGTGTGCGAGTTCATTAGAACGTGCGTCGAAGATGTCGTTCCCATAGCAACGATAAAAACATTCCCTAACCAGAAACCGTGGATTGATGGCAGCATTCACGTGAAACTGAAAGCGCGAACCACTGCTTTTAATCAGGGCAAGGTGTCTGGCAACATGACTGAATACAAACAGTACAGCTATTCCCTCCGTAAGGCTATCAAACAAGCTAAGCGTCAGTACAGAGACAAAGTGGAATCTCAATTCAATGGCTCAGACACAAGAGGCATGTGGCAGGGTCTACAGTCAATCACGGACTACAAGATGAAATCCAGCCCAGTCACGGACCAGGATGTCTTGCTCCCAGGCAGACTAAATAACTTTTTGCCCGCTTTGAGGACAATACAGTGCCACTGACACGGCCTGCAACGGAAACATGCAGTCTCTCCTTCACTGCAGCCAAGGTGAGTAAGACATTTAAACGTGTTAACCCTCGCAAGGCTGCAGGCCCAGACGGCATCCCCAGCCGCGCCCTCCGAGCATGCGCAGACCAGCTGGCCGGTGTGTTTACGGACATATTCAATCAATCCCTATACCAGTCTGCTGTTCCCACATGCTTCAAGAGGGCCACCATTGTTCCTGTTCCCAAGAAAGCTAAGGTAACTGAGCTAAACGACTACCGCCCCGTAGCACTCACTTCCGTCATCATGAAGTGCTTTGAGAGACTAGTCAAGGACCATATCACCTCCACCCTACCTGACACCCTAGACCCACTCCAATTTGCTTACCGCCCAAATAGGTCCACAGACGATGCAATCTCAACCACACTGCACACTGCCATAACCCACCTGGACAAGAGGAATACCTATGTGAGAATGCTGTTCATCGACTACAGCTCGGCATTCAACACCATAGTACCCTCCAAGCTCGTCATCAAGCTCGAGACCCTGGGTCTCGACCCCGCCCTGTGCAACTGGGTACTGGACTTCCTGACGGGCCGCCCCCAGGTGGTGAGGGTAGGCAACAACATCTCCTCCCCGCTGATCCTCAACACGGGGCCCCACAAGGGTGCGTTCTGAGCCCTCTCCTGTACTCCCTGTTCACCCACGACTGCGTGGCCACGCACGCCTCCAACTCAATCATCAAGTTTGCGGACGACACAACAGTGGTAGGCTTGATTACCAACAACGACGAGACGGCCTACAGGGAGGAGGTGAGGGCCCTTGGAGTGTGGTGTCAGGAAAATAACCTCACACTCAACGTCAACAAAACTAAGGAGATGATTGTGGACTTCAGGAAACAGCAGAGGGAACACCCCCTATCCACATCGATGGAACAGTAGTGGAGAGGGTAGCTAGTTTTAAGTTCCTCGGCATACACATCACAGACAAACTGAATTGTCCACTCACACTGACAGCGTCGTGAAGAAGGCGCAGCAGCGCCTATTCAACCTCAGGAGGCTGAAGAAATTCGGCTTGTCACCAAAAGCACTCACAAACTTCTACAGATGCACAATCGAGAGCATCCTGGCGGGCTGTATCACCGCCTGGTACGGCAACTGCTCCGCCCTCAACCGTAAGGCTCTCCAGAGGGTAGTGAGGACTGCACAACGCATCACCGGGGGCAAACTACCTGCCCTCCAGGACACCTACACCACCCGTTGTTACAGGAAGGCCATAAAGATCATCAAGGACATCAACCACCCGAACCACTACCTGTTCACCCCGCTATCATCCAGAAGGCGAGGTCAGTACAGGTGCATCAAAGCTGGGACCGAGAGACTGAAAAACAGCTTCTATCTCAAGGCCATCAGACTGTTAAATAGCCACCACTAACATTGAGTGGCTGCTGCCAACACACTGTCATTGACACTGACCCAACTCCAGCCATTTTAATAATGGGAATTGATGGAAATGATGTAAATATATCACTAGCCACTTTAAACAATGCTACCTTATATAATGTTACTTACCCTACATTATTCATCTCATATGCATATGTATATACTGTACTCTACAACATCGACTGCATCCTTATGTAACACATGTATCACTAGCCACTTTAACTATGCCACTTTGTTTACTTTGTCTACACACTCATCTCATATGTATATACTGTACTCGATACCATCTACTGTATGCTGCTCTGTACCATCACTCATTCATATATCCTTATGTACATGTTCCTTATCCCCTTACACTGTGTATAAGACAGTAGTTTTGGAATTGTTAGTTAGATTACTTGTTGGTTATCACTGCATTGTCGGAACTAGAAGCACAAGCATTTCGCTACACTCGCATTAACATCTGCTAACCATGTGTATGTGACAAATAAAATTTGATTTGATTTGATTTGATTTTGATTTGTGAGAATGCTATTCAACGTCTCATCTGTATTCTCCATAGCTGTTTACATACCATCTCAGCGTTCAACATCATAGAGCCCTCAAAGCTCATCAATAAGCTAAGGACCCCAGGACTAAACACCTCCCTCTGCAACTGGATTCTGGAATTCCTGACGGACCACCCCCAGGTGGTAAGGGTAGGTAACAACACATCCGCCACACTGATCCTCAACACAGGGGCCCCTCGGGGGTTCGTGCTCAGCCCCCTCCTGTACTCCCTGTTCACTCATGACTGCACGGCCAGGCATGACTCCAATATCATCATTAGATTTGCCGATGACAACTGTGGTAGGCCTGATCACCGACAACATGAGACAGCCTATAGGGAGGAGGTCAGAGACACGGCCATGTGGTGCCAGGACAACAACCTCTCCCTCAACGTGATCAAGACAAAGCAGGTGATTGTGGACTACAGGAAAATGATCACCGAGCACGCCCCCATTCTCATCGACAGGGCTGAAGTGGAGAAAGTTGAGTATTGGTGTCCACATCACCAACAAACTAACCTATTCCCCCTCAGGAGATTTGGCATGGTTGCATCACTGCCTGGTATGGCAACTGCTCGGCCTCGACCACAAGGCACTACAGAGGGTACTGTGAACGGCCCAGCACATAAGCTTCCTGCCATCCAGGACCTCTATACCAGGCGGTGTCAGAGGAAGGCCCTAAAGATTGTCAAAGACTCCAGCCACCCTAGTCATAGACTGTTCTCTCGGCTACCGCATGGCAAGCGGTACCTGAGCGCCAAGTCTAGGTCCAAGAGGCTTCTACCCCAAGCCATAATACTCCTGAACATCTAATCAAATGGCTACCCAGACTATTTGCATTGCCCCCCCACCCCCACTCTCTTGTCATCTATGCATAGTAACTTTAAGAACTCTACCTACATGTACATATTACCTCAACTAACCGGTGCCCCCGCACATTTACTCTGTACCGGCACCCCCCTGTATATATTCTTATTTTTTTACTGCTGCTCTTTAGTTTCTTGTTACTTTTATCTCTTATTCTTATCCATATTTTTTTAACTGCACTGTTGTTAGGGGCTCATAAGTAAGCATTTCACTGTAATGTCTACACAAAATGAAATCAACACCTGTTGTATTCGGCACATGTGACTAATACAATTTGATTTGAACTCAATACTAGGAAGGTGTGTTCCTAATGTTTAGTAAACTCAGTGTATGCTCAATATGACATGTTTAGTTCAATTACCTGTAGTACTAGACTGCCCACAGTGAAAGCCTTGTAAACATGGGAAGCTTGACTCTTGTTCCCTCTGCTCCCTATGACCATGTTTCCTGCTGCATAGAGCTCCTCCTCATCCTCATCACTGTCCACACTGGAACCCTTTCTCAGCAACCAACACTCCTGTAAACATCCACACAATAGTGACTGTTGTCTGTATCAAAAGGAACCACCACACAACAGACCCACCCTCAACTTCTGCGGAAGTGACATCCTGGAGGGGACCATGTGTCTGAGGACCTGAGCTTAGAGGCTTGCAGCTGCAGATTTACATCGTTCGGGTGGTTAATACGTTTGGCGTACTGAATACGCCAAACGGGACAAATTACTGCAATTCCACTGCGGCTATCATTGTGGCTCGCTCTTCATAGTCGTTCGACATGAGTTTCAGATATCAGCGTTATTTCTGAGCGACGCAGAAGGAGAGAATGACTGACAGTATATTTCACTTAGAGATATCCTGTTAAACTTCACATAAAATGGTGTGAAATACCTAGAAAATACAATGAGACCAGAGACTTAGTGTTCAAAATTAAATAACAACATGCTAGCCCCGCAGATCATTGTGAATTGCTTATAGTGCAGACAAATAAACTGCTAGCTAGGTAGAACGGCAGACAAGTAACTAGCTATCTAGTTAGCCAGCTTTAACAGCTACTGATAGCTAACTTCACAGCTAGCCGTTGGCTTGAACAAATAGTAACTTAACAGTAGCGACTTTAGCTAGCAAAGTTACTGTCTGTGACTGTGGTCATCACCATAATTTAGCCAGCCAACATGTTAGCTACTAGGAGTTTGTTAATATAATCTGGATACATTTCGTAATCTTCAAATACACATAGCATAGCGTTTAATGTTGCATGTTTGTGTCTGGCTAACTAGTATGGCAACCATGTTTAGATTAGCATACTGTCATGCACTGTCTCGATAGCTGGCTGGCGTGGCACAGGCACGAACCTGAAAATAAGTCCCTTTTTGTCCCTTGTCTCGGAATCATTGTGTTTTCTTTATAGGGCTCTTACTTGGGTACCACGTATTCAGCATTGTCAACATAAAAACAACTTAAAGCAACCCCTAAAATAAGAATACACATCCGTTTTTCGCAAGTGCTCTGACATCTTGCTGTCCTCAGAATCTTCACCTCACTTGATCAACCAATCAAGTAGGAAGTTGGAAAGCACACGTGTCAAGTGGTAACATTTACATATTCATATATTCAGTAATAAGATACATTGTAGACAGAGAGAATGGGAAAGTTATATGAAACCTCTTTTGCTGGACAATAAGTAGGCCTATTTATTATAAGAAATTGCAATGCAAAAAGTATCTAATCCCCGAATGATTTACTGTCTGGGATGCAATAGGACAAAGCCAGGTGTAAACATGCAGAACTCTTTGATATAGGCCATGTCCAGATTTTCTTCCATTTTTCTCCATTTTTCATTGTCATTGCTGCTCACGAATCCAGGTGACATAGGGACTAGAGATGGATGTGTCAAAACAATATGAGTTTAATAGAGGTATTTAGGGGACTATTCCATCCCCCTGTGTGCCCGCTAAACTAGGTTTTTCTCTCTGCCAATATTCCTGTTTGTCCCGAGGTACATCACAAAACAGAGTGTGCCTTCACACCTGTTATTGAACTTGATAATTTTTTATATTGTAGTACTCACTCACCTCTGACTGCTCTCAAGATGTCTGTCTAGGGCAGGGCAAAATTGACACCTTAAGAAAGCATTTTTACAAAAATATTTGTGAAATATCTCTCAACGTCTGTGATAAGAATTCCTTCCCCATAAGTACTTCCTCTGAATGCAACTGTTCTTGTGTAGCAGTAAAATCTGTCATGTGTATCTGGAACAACCAGAAAATATATTCATATTCAATTCTACTGTACAATTCTTTTGACAAATGCATGAAAGAATTTTACCTGTGAACACTCTCCTGCTCTCTGACTGTCACAGATAGACAATATCCAGAGAACCAACTCCTCAGAGAGTTGAATGACATGCCTTAAATACACTATTTATCTTGTTAGTATCGAAGGAAATGCAAAACATGGCTCTACCTCTGAGATCAGCCCAGAAAGACAAAGATGTAATGTGATTGGATCTGATGACTTAAGATCCCAGGGGCGTTGTAGGGTGGTTTGTGACTTTGATTACTGGACAAATGAAGCACTGAGACCATTACTGGGCATTAATGTCTTCCATGTGGCTTGAGACACAAATGTATTTACAGAATTAGTTAGGATGCTATGAAGAGATGTTTGCTTAATTGATCCATTACAGGGATTTCAACCTACAACAGGACTGTGATTACAGGTCCCCCAGGGGCCCAAAATAAGGTGTACCCCCAGCCTACAGTGTGTGTTGTATTTGGGCCCATTTGGAAACTTAAGATCAAAGTTATGGTTTTGTATTGCCTAAATTCAATATTTTTCCATATCAGTAGCTTATCAAAGTTGAGATCTTGAATGAAATGGGGATTGTTTCTTTAAATAAAACAAAGTAATTTAGAACATACCTATGATCTATATTTGTAAATGTCCAATTTCCATGTTCAATTTGCCTTTGGTGTCACGATCGTTGTAAGGATCGGACCAAGGAGCAGCATGAGTAGAGTTCCACATCATTTTAATGAATCGAAACTCACTGAACAAAACAACAAACAATCAAATGAAACGTGAAGCTACTGATGTGCACTAAGGCAACTACCCTGTATACATAGACAAGATCCCACAACACAAATTAGGAAAATGGCTACCTAAATATGATCCCCAATCAGAGACAACGATAAACAGCTGTCTCTGATTGGGAACCATATCAGGCCAAAATAAACATACAAAAACTAAAGTAACCACCCTAGTCACACCCTGACCTAACCAAAATATATAGAAAAACAGAGATATCTAAGGTCAGGGCGTGACAGCCCCCCCCCCCCCAAAGGTGCGACTCCAGGCCTGACCTATAGGGGAGGGTCCGGGTGGGCATCTACCCTCGGTGGCGGCTCCGGTTCTGGACGCAGCCCCCCCTCCTTACACTGATCCCTCCGCTTTTGTGGAACCGGACTGTGGATCATCGCTGGAGGCTCTGGACTGCAGCCCGTCGCTGAAGACCCCGGACTGGGGACCGTCGCTGGAGGTTCCGGACTGTGGACCGTCGTATCAGGTTCCGGACTGTGGACCGTCATTGGAGGTTCCGGACTGTGGACTGTCGTTGGAGGTTCCGGACTGAAAACTGTCGCCGGAAGCTCTGAACTGGGAACTGTCGCCGGAAGCTCTGGACTGTGGAGGTGCACTGGAGGCCTGATGCGTGGGACCGGTACAGATGGCATCGGGCTGAAGACACGCACCTCAGGGCGAGTGCGGGGAGGAGGCACAGGACGTACTGGACTGTGGAGGCGCACTGGAGGCCTGATGCGTGGTGTCGGCACTGGTGGTACTGGCCTGGTGACACACATCTCAGGGCGAGTGCGAGGAAAAGTTACAGGACGTACTGGACTGTGGAGGCGCACTGGAGGCCTGATGAGTGGGACCGGTACTGGCGGTACTGGGCTGGTGACACGTACCTCAGGGCTAGTGCAAGGAAGAGGCACAGGACGTACTGGACTGTGGAGGCGCACTGGAGGTCTGGAGCGTGGAGCTGGCACAATGCGTCCTGGCTGGATGCTCACTTTAGCTCAATAAGTGCGAGACGCTGGCACAGGACGCACTGGGCTGTGAAGACGCACTGGGGATACAGCGCGTAAAGCCGGTGCAGGATATCCTGGTCTGAAGAGGTGTACTGGAGACCAGGAGCGCTGTGCCGGCACAACCCGTCCTGGCTGGATGCCCACTCTAGCACGGCAAATGCGGGGAGCTGGAATAGAGCGCACTGGTCTATGAATGCGCACTGGAGACACCGTGCACATCACTTCATAACACGGTGCCTGACCAGTCACACGCTCCCCACAGTAAGCACAGGGAGTTGGCTCAGGTCTAAACCCTGACTCCGCCAATCTCCCCGTGTGCCTCCCCCAAAAATGTTTTTGGAGCTGCCTCTCGAGCCGTATCCCCTCGTATCGTCGCCGTTCCTCTTTCGCTGCCTCCTCCTGCTTCCATGGCAGGGTCTTGTACCCTGCCATTACCTCCTCCCAGGTCTACGATGTCCTCCACTCACTTTTCTCCCGGGCCCAGGATCCCTGCTCCTCTTGAACACGCTGCTTGGTCCGTTGGTGGTGAGATCTTCTGTCACGATCGTTGTAAGGATCGGACCAAGGCGCAGCGTGAGTAGAGTTCCACATCATTTTAATAAATCGAAACTCACTGAACAAAACAACAAACAACCAAACGAAACATGAAACTACTGATCCCACAACACAAATGAGGAAAAAGACTACCAAAATATGATCCCCAATCAGAGACAACGATAAACAGCTGTCTCTGATTGGGAACTATATAGACATACAACATAGACATACAAAAACCCCTAGACATACAAAAACTAGAGTACCCACCCGAGTCACACCCTGACCTAACCAAAATATATAGAAAAACAGAGATATCTAAGGTCAGGGCATGACACTTGGTTTGCCAGTGAAAGGGAAGATGACACTTACTGTTCATGGTCTCCACTCTGAAGAAAATCCTCTTCCTCAGTTTTGATTTATTGGACCTAGTTTTGCCATCTAATTTCCTCTATAACCCTCAAACTCAACTCTGGACCTCAAAGCCAGTTCCACTGCAATTTTTCATTGTTCCCCTCTAGACCTGGGACTCCAGGTGTGTGCATTTCATTGTAAGGTAGAACAGAAAACCAGCAGGCTACAGACCTCATAGGGTAAGAGTTGAGTACCCCTGCCCTATTTTTAATTGTACCTTTATTTAACTAGGCAAGTCAGTTAAGAACAAATTCTTATTTTCAATGACGGCCTAGGAACAGTGGGTTAACTGCCTGTTCAGGGGCAGAACGACAGATTTGTACCTTGTCGGTTCAAATCTGTCGTTCCGGTTACTAGTCCAACGCTCTAACCACTAGGCTACCCTAGTGATGATCCAATACTCATAAGATCCAGGTGGACCTTTAACCTGGTGAGGGAACCCATGAGACTGGTGATAAGGTCATCGACTGGGTCGTGAGTTCCTCAAGCAAACTACATAAAACTGACTCACCATGAAGGCCATGTCTGTCATATTAGACCCTGGCCCGTAAATCAGTCTGTCAGTGCCAATTTGGTAACATACACATCTCCAGTGTTCAGTGGACAGATAATCTAAACCACAATAGGCTCTAACAAGCTGGGGTATTCCCCTGCATCCGACTCAGGGCCAGGTATTTCTGTTGCGTATTCTGTCCATTAGGTATTGAAGCGTGATGGAGGATTAACTTATTGCTTCCATAATGTATAATGGTATTCAAGTTTCCATTTCAAGTTTCAGGTTTTAATGTCACATGCACAAGTACAGTGAAATGCCTTTCTTGCAAGCTCTAACCCCAACAATGCAGTAATCAATAACAATGTAATACTAAAAATAACAAGGTTGAACAAAAACAACACGATATGAAAATAAGAAATAAGAAGAGCACGATAAAGTAAGTAAGCATACAGGGTCAGTTCCAGTACCATATTTACTGTGTGTAGGGATACTGGAGTGATAGAGGTAGATATGTATAGGGGTAAGGTGGCTAGGTATCAGGATATACAGTATGATAAACAGAGTATCAAATCAAATCAAATCAAAGCAGCAGTGTATATTTTGATTGTATGTGAGTGTATGTGTGTGTGTGTGTAGAGTCAGTATAACGCACACTGACACTACAACACACGTACAAACACTCACTCCATCATTTAATCACACACACACATAATATTATTAAATTATGGACTGAGTGTTTGCATGTGGGTTGCAGTATCAGTGTGTGTGTTAGGGCCCTGTGAGTGTGCATAAAGACAATGCAAAAATAAGAATAAAATACAAAGGTCAACTCAGGTAGTCCATGTAGCCAAAATGTTGCCTATTTAGTTAGCTATTTAGTAGTGTTATGGCATGGGGATAGAAGCTGTTCCGGAGCCTGATGGTGTCAGACTAGATGTACCGGTACCGTTTGCCTTGCGGAAGCAGAGAGAACAGTCTATGGCCTGGGTAGCTGGAGTATCTAACGGGCCTTCCTCTCACACCGCCTGATGGCAGGGAGCTCGGCCCCAGTGATGTACTGTCTGCACCACCCTCTGTAGTGTCATGCGATCAAGGGCGGTACAATTGCCATACCAAGCAGTGATTCCACCCCCCCGAGGGTGTTGGAGTCATGCGTGGTGGAGAGGACTAAGCACACACCCCTGTGGGGCCCCCGTGTTGAGGGTTCGCGTGGCGAAGGTGATGTTGCCTACCTTCATCACCTAGGGTCAGCCCGTAAGGAAGTCCAGGATCCAGTTCCAGAGGGAGGTGTTCAGTCCCAGGGTCATAAGGATGTGACGTGATGCTGACTGGCGTTATTGCTGAATGGCTGAGAGTTAACTTCTAATCTAGAGGAATTTAAAAGGCTGTGCATCATCACATCAAAATTATGGTTTCATCAATGTTGTAGTTTTCTGTGGATCTTTTAACTGGCGCATACATAAAAACTTGTCAATTCTGCACATTCCTTCAAAATAATACATACATTTCCTGTATAAGGAGTCCTTTCCAGACTCTGTTTCAAATCCTCACTGTCAATTAAATGAGCATGTTTCCCAGTCCTTTGTCCCTAATCAACTTTATGTTTCGCATGATTACATTACAATTGTGATTAGGTTTCCAGAGGCTCCTGGTTGAGATAGGGCTATTACAACCACCCAGTCTTGGAGATATGAGATGCATTCAATGAGACCCAACGCTGAGAATCAGTACAGCTGAATTAGAGTCCAATGATGATACTGAATCCAGATGCTGAAATACAACAATGTGGTTCAATCCTGAAGCATATCACTCAAATGAACCAGAGTGTCAAACAAATGATGGATTATGAAAACACATTGGTCAGTACTTGAGTCTTGAGATGTGTTCTACATGGATTGATCTATTTTCCCATGGAACCACCAACATTCCAGCACAACAGCCATCCAGTCTTGCATCTACCAGACTAACAATAAGATTCCAAAATCTATAATATTCATTCTCTCTGGGAACAACTCTGTTCAACAACTCTGCAATCTCTAAAATCAGAACATCTGTGTGAATCTTTATCTAGTCAAACCTAATGAGGAGATGATGGGACTTGTATGTGATTTGTTCTGGTGAAATGGAAGTGGGCCTATACTCACACACGTGTATATTCCATGAGAGCATCTGACATCTGTATCAACTGAGCCTTTCATCTGCATTGAGTAAGGGAATGTCAACGTTTAATGTCCTTATATTGTGGGAGACAATAGGTAGCGGTGGGACTAAGGGTGGTTAGGAGATGGATAGAGTGATATAGAGAAAAAAGATGATGAGATGGGAGAGGTGGAGAGAGGATGTGGAAGAGGAGAAAGGGAATGAGATATTGGTGCTGAAACTGATAAGAGGATGTATGGTTTCATGTACTGTAGTTTGTTTTTCTTCATGTCTGTCATACAGACACTTTACAACCATTCAGAGGCAGTTATAGTCCAAGATGTCACATTGTGTATAATACTATATTTACTTTGCTTACTAAATAGAAAAAATATATTTTTACTGTTTATTTCTCTTAGGCTGCTACAAAGACAGCCAAATTCGGATCTTTTTTCACTAATTGGTCTTTTGACCAATCAGATCAGCTCTGAAAAATATCTGATGTGAGTGGTCGAAAGACCAATTAGTTTAACAAATATCAGAATTGGGCTGCCTGTGTTTACCCCTATTAGGCCTACCAATGTGGTGGTACAGCATCTAGGGATAACATAATTTGAGTCAACACCTATGATATGCAATAAGTCATTTTTGTATGAGCAAAATCAGATTGTACCATAGTGCTGGTTCGACTAAGCATGCGAACAAGCCAATGACGAACGTATCAATCCCAATGGGACTTTTATGACGTAACAACCTTGATCACATCTGACTGCCTTCCTGCTTGACGAAAAGTATTCAGAAGTATAAAACGAGGGAAGGGTTGAAGGTATAGTACGAGACGCTGACAGTTGAAGAAGCAACTGAGGTTTTGAACAGTGTTCCGTGACTTCTCCAGGAGATACAGCCACAAAGCGTTTCAAGACCTTGGACAGCACCCAGTCGGTACCCGAGCAGAACAGCGGATCATTTTGGGAAATGTAAGACTTTTTTCCAATGATGCTATTTGTTTGACATAAGTATTCTATTTGTTTGATATTATTTTCAGTTAGGCTTCACATCATATTCTAATTGCATAGGCTATAATGTGTTTTTACCTCTGCAATCAAGCATAAACATATTTGAATTCATTAGAAGTCATTGTGTCATTGTGTCCATCTTCTAGCATAAATTGAAAGAGTTATGGATTCCAAATATAAGATTGATTTGTGATTGGCAATTGTATTTGAGGACATAAACAAATGATCATACAAAGGTTGAAACCAAGTCCTAACTAACTGGATACGTGCGCAATTGCGCATTTGTCTTCATTCTCAACGTAATTTAGTTCTGGTAGCACTGGCTAGCAAAATCGGCAAACTTGTTTACTCGTGTGGTTTACTCTTATTCCTTCACAATACCATGAAAAGAGATGGTCTTGAGGAAACTTTTTTCCTGTGCGTAAAGTGGTAGCGAATAACGAGGCAAGCGGGATTTTGTTGTTGTTGTTTTAATATAATAATGTAGGATATGTGAAAGCAACAGTAGTGAATAGAACCATATCTCCCTTTACAGGTATAAAGCGATGTTACAAAGGAACGGCTCCCAGCTCCTTTTTCTAATAGCCCTGTGCAGTGTGCTATATTCCCGGACTCAGTGTTTGCCATATGCATCTATGAGGTAGGAATAATACCGCTATTACTCATTTAAAGATGTATTATTTATGTGCAAGAGGACATGACTAAAAGAGCATCAATAGTTACTTTTGCCAAAGAGTTCAAGAACTACAACGATATACTAACTTACATAATGTTCAAGTGTTCTAACATATTCTTACTTTGGGGTTAATGAATAAACACGATGATAATTTTTTTATTAATTAATCGACTATATCCTAGTACAAAACGACTTTCTAACAATAATATTTAAGTCCTGAGAAATCATGTTTTATGTTCTGTCATCTAGGCTACTTTCATGTAGGCCTAAATGGATATTATGTTGAAAGCCATGAATAATCAGTGGAACGTGGTAATTTCTTACAATATAATCTTGGATGTTAGCATACCCAGAGAGGATACAAAAAACGAATTAAAAGTGTCTGTCCGTCTCATGACAACAAATTGTATTTTTGTATTGTCTAAGAGTAATTGACATAGGCAAAAAACATTTTTACCCTAATATAGCCTTTTGGAACACAAACCCCCGTTTCAGATTTTTGCTACACACGGTGACTAATAACTGTTTTAATCTGTTGGCAGACCTACGAGACACGCAGACGGTCTCTTTACTAGTGGATACAGCAAACTTCTTGGACAGCTATCGGCGCGGCGGTACCTGGAATCCTTGATCGGAAAGCGAGTCAGGTAGGCTCTATTTTATGCTTTTCGTTCAGATCATCGCGCGGAGTTTGGTTTCCCTATTAAACGCGAATGGAGCGCCTTTCAAATTGAAACAATTTTAACAGTATGATAACTTTGATATTAACATATTTTCTGAAGCATTCAGGTTTATTGAAATCATTTATAGAGTCATGAATGACAGCATGACAGAAATATCTATTCCATAAAATTGTCTTCCTCTAACCTATCTCTGTGATTTTAGTCTCAGTGAAAACCTTTTGATATATCCCTAACAATGTTGTATTAGCATATCTGCCTTGAAAACTGTTAATAACCTAATTTGTTGTAATTGTAAGAGATTTGTCATCTAAATTGTGATCTACTTATGGTTTAAATAACCCTATTGGATAGGTCGAGTATGTTATAACAAGGTTAGCAAAAGTCTCAAAATGATGGACTAAAATGTGTTGTGGTTAATTTGTCACAGTGATGACATGATGGAGGACCAGGTACCAGTGAAGCGCCACTCAGATGCCATATTCACAGACAACTACAGTCGCTTCCGCAAACAGATGGCTGTGAAGAAATATCTGAACTCGGTTCTGACAGGAAAGAGAAGGTGGGAACAAGCACAATAATAGATTGTGTGTGTGTGTGTGTGTGTGTGTGTGTGTGTGTGTGTGTGTGTGTGTGTGTGTGTGTGTGTGTGTGTGTGTGTGTGTGTGTGTGTGTGTGTGTGTGTGTGTGTGTGTGTGTGTGTGTGTGTGTGTGTGTGTGTGTGTGTGTGTGTGTGTGTGTGGTGTGTTTGCGAGTGTGTGTGGTGTGTTTGCGAGTGTGTGTGTGTCAGGATGTGCATGTTCGCAGGGTCTTTCCCCAGTATGACAGAAGTACAATGTCCCCTTCTTCTCTTTTCAGTCAAGAAGACCCTCCCATGCAAGAAGAATCCAGAAGTGAGCCCTCGTTTCAAGAGAGCTATGATGACGTCAGCGTAGATCACCTCCTCAATAACTTCCAATTGGTAGGTTCAGTCTCAGTCCTCCTCCTCCATTCAGTTTCACCCCCCTCCCCATTGCGTAAACAGGGTATTCAACACGGTGTGGTTGCACTGCTACCATAGAGACAGCAAGACCTGATATCTGTATAGTGGAGTTTAGCGGACAAACATAGCTGCATCTATTTTGCATGGCTGACGACATACTGTGTATATACCCATAGGAATACTTACGTTTTGCAACAGGAGCTCAGCTAATGAAAGCTTATGGGCAATACAGTAGAATGTTTCTACTAAATGAATGCCCTCATCGTGTCTTCTCATGATCTGAAACTCTGTATTCTGATCAATAATCAAATATCTCTCCCTCCCTCTCACCCTCCATCTTTCCCTCTTCTTCAACTGTCTTTTTCAGCCACTCTGAAGAAGACCCACTGGTGCGACGACCTCAATCGTCAACCTCATCGATCTGCCATTCAAAACAATATTTAAGTTCTTCAACAACGGGCTAAAAGTCATGTGTGGTTATCTCTACAGTATAAAGTGAATGTTTACATTGTATATAAGTTAAACTAAAACAAAAAATATTGGTCTAAAGATGTAGGCCACAGTAAATATTATACATGTCCACCTGGGATTAGATAGATTTGCTTTGTCCAGGACTCTGTAAATGGTAGTTGAATAAATGCATTCTAAACAAGCTATATACTGCTATAGAGTACCATCAGCTTAAACAGAAGAGGACCACATTTAGAGTGGCTATGATGCATATAATCACTTTATATCCATGTGGATCAACGCTATATACCTTGTTCAAAAACTTACCTAGAGCATTTAGTTCTGTGAAACCGTCCACCAAATAAAATATGTCCATTTATTTTTCAAAGCTGAGTAATTTTGTAAGTAAATATTGATGTTGATGATTTATTTTCATGTAAAAAACAAACTTGTTGGGAAAAAAGGTATTGCTAAATTGCTTACAAATTACGTTGCAAACTTATAGTTGCACTCAACACGTGCTTTGATGACCTGCTCAGCTGAATGAAGATGGGAAACAAAGACTAATACATTTGATTTTATGAATATCAACTTCATAGCATTTGAAATTAATTGATCAGTTTCATGTCAATGTGACAAATTAGCATGTTATTTGCTATCAAATCAGCACAACAGAGAAGAACTTGAAAGCAATTACCTTCTCAGTCTCAGTTACACAGTGGAAATATTAAACTAGATAATGGCAGGGATCTCCTTTAAAAAAATATTATTCCCTTCAAAGACATGAGACAAAGCATAGAATAGCAGATAAACATTAACATGAATTTATGTCAACAGACATACTGTAGATAAGTATATACTGTATTTTAATCATGACAGTTATGAGAGGACTGTGACAAAGATGACTGAGAAATTGTTTCCACATAATTATTGGTACATTTTCTGAACTAATGTAACTTTGAATATATTCAGTGAATAAAATGACGTATACAATTGTTTTTATGTATGATTGCCATTGCTGAAGGATTGAACTGGCATAATGAATAACAAAGAATAGCCTTGATTTTACATCTACATTTAGCTTTCAGCTAGAGCAATTTATAACAAAAGGGACCTGAACAGACATGACATTCGTGTACACCTCTATTCTCACCAATACACTTACAATTTCAATTTCAATGGCCATATTCAATTTGCATTATAAAGCATTGATATATTTAGTTAAAAATCTGGTTGTTATTTACAGTTACATTTACAGTTACATGCATGGGCCTCCAACTTACTGTATACAGTAGTATGTAGGTTACATATGACACAGGAGTGTGTCCACCTCACTGTAGGTTCACCTCTGTTCCATCCCTCTTGTAATCAGTGCCAGGGCTAATTTGATGGCCTCCTTGGCCTCCTAACAAGCTAAGTGTAATAATCAGAGTGAAAAGGACTGTGTCAAGCCATGTCATTGACTTTACTGTATTGTACATTGCACTTAGTTCACTGTATAGTTTCTGGCACTATATAAGAGATCTAATATCGTTCCTCCTTGAATAGATTGTGCTCTCTTCTTCGCCAAGTAAAAACGCGTGGTAACACTTCACTTGACACTCAGTGTCATAACACATTATAACACGCTCATAACATGTCATAATATGGTCATAACACTGTTATGATCCATATATTTACACCTGTTGTGACATATATTGCGTTATTTTATGGCTGGTTATGACACCAACATATGAGTGTCAAAACACACATTTATTCAAATGAATTTTTCCCTGTCAAGAAGTTTCCTTTTGTTTGAAAGTGAGTTCTTAAATCCTTTGTTGTTGTAATGAATTCTTTACAGTGATATTTCTTTCAGAATACTTTAAATAACTTTTTAAAAAACAACATTTTATGACACTGTCATGAAGCATTATGACCATCCTGTGTCACTTTACTTGGCCAAGAAAATAAACTTTGTGACACTATCAAGAAGCATTATGACACTCTTGTCACTTTACTTGGACTAAGAAAATACAATTTATGATGATGTCAAGAAGCATTATGACACTCTTGTCACTTTACTTGGACTAAGAAAATACAATTTATTATGATGTCAAGAAGCATTATGACACTCTTGTCACTTTACTTGGACTAAGAAAATACAATTTATGATGATGTCAAGAAGCATTGTGACCATCATAATTGTATAAGCAAGATAGGCCTATCACGTCCTTGCCCTTACGTCATTCATCAGTCAGATAAGAGGGTGTCTTGTCCTGCTCCTGAAATCTGCTCCTGCATTCATCCCAGTCATCAGCAAAAGAGCATTGTGTTAGGTGCATGTCTGACATCAATGTGTGCGCAATTATGATGATCATTTAAATGGGTTCATTTTAGACATACTGTTGACAAGTAGGCTATGGTGTAATGAAATGTTTTGCCTTCTTTGGTAGGTTTTGTGGGCTTTGGCACTCTTATATAGGTGTCAGAATCAGTCATAAAATAACTACTGTGGTAGGTTTTGTGGGTATTTAAACTTTTATGAGGGGGCCCTAACCAGCAATAAAATGATACAATATATGTCACAACAAGTCTAAATATATGTGTCATGACAGTGTTATGACCATATTATAACAGGTTAAGACAAGTTATGTCAGCTGCTATGACATGGTTATGACTGTGTCATAACATGTCATGATGCTGGGTGTCAAGTAAAGTGTTACCAAAAGTGTTCACTGACTCTCTTACATGGTGATGTTATGGTCATAACTAATATGAACAGAAAACACTGTCAAATTTTCTACATCATGTTGAGATGAATGATCACTATGTTGGAAACAGTAAGCCAGTGTGAAAACATGTCACAAAAGTCATGACTCAGTATGTTTACAAGTGTTGAAATGGCACAAGATATTTGACTCATAAATGTCACAAGCAATATGCTGGGAGGGGGAGTCCAAATTAAATTATATTATTATTAGCCAAGACTTATGTGGGATCCCAACTTTAAAAATAAATCCAAATCACTGTCAACTTGCATCTATGTCAAAGCTTTTAATGACCAGGAAACAGCAACTCCAACAATAAGTATAGCTAAATCAAATGCAGAAGTGCTGTGCAGATTTTCTTTTGACCAGATAACATCCTAAAACCTGTTTTACATCATCTTTTCGGTGTCACCAACAACCACCTTCTCTGAAGGCAGGGCAAACAGAAATATTTCAGGAGACAGGATGCTGATAAAGTTTGTGCTCAGCCCCATGCATCTCAATTTGTCACATCACATTCTCATCATTGCTAAGGTGCTTTGGGCAAGGCAAATCACCATGGCGGTGACTAAGGACAGCAAACAAATACACAAAAACTTTCAGTTGAATAAAGTGGTTAACCATACACTCTTAGAAAAAATGTGCTATCTAGAACATGAAATGGTTCTTCGGTGTCTCCATAAGACAACTCTTTGAATAACCCTTTTTGGTTCCAGGTAGAACCATTTTGGTTGAACCACTTTTGGGTTCAATGTAGGACCCTTTCATGTAACCCAAAAGGGTTCTATGCCTAGAACCCTTTTGGAACCCGTTTAGCCAGGACAGCGGAGTCAATCACCACCTTCCGGAGACACCTGAAACCCCACCTCTTTAAGGAATACCTAGGATAGGATAAAGTAATCCTTCTCACCCCCCCCTTAAAATATTTAGATGCACTATTGTAAAGTGGTTGTTCCACTGGATGTCATAAGGTGAATGCACCAATTTGTAAGTCGCTCTGGATAAGAGCGTCTGCTAAATGACTTAAATGTTAAATGTTAAATGATCTAAGAGTGTAGGGGACTATTCAATCAATCCCCAATAAGTAAAACATGTGTGTATGTGGTGTGTGTGCGCATTTGTGTGTGTGTCCACTCCCCATTGTAAAGCAAATTACATGTGATTATTCCCTGCATTGTGGAGAGGCCACACTCATTAACTGTCATTACTGTTGATCTTAATGGTCCTGCAGGCCCTCTGAGAGTAAAAAGGATGGTCAGGTCCAGCCTTATTCCAAAATGGATAAAATATTTTTTTCCCTCATCAATCTACACACAATACCCCACAATGACAAAGTGAAAACAGGTTTTTAGATATTTTAGCAATTTTATGAAAAGTAAAAAAAAACAGAAAAACCTTATTTACATACTGTAAGTATTCAGACTCTAGAATTTGAGCTCAGGTGCATCCTGTTTCCATTGATCATCCTTGAGATGTCTCTACAACTTGATTGGAGTCCATCTGTGGTAAATTCAGTTGATTGGACATGATTTGGAAAGGCACACACCTATCTATATAAGATCCCACAGTTGACAGTGCATGTCAGAGCAAAAACCAAGCCATGACGGCGAAGGAATTGTCTGTAGAGCTCCGAGACAGGATTGTGTCGAGGAACAGATCTGGGGGTACCAACACATTTCTGCAGCACTGAAGGTCCCCAAGAACACAGTGGCCTCCATTATTCTTAAGTGGAAGAAGTTGGGAACCACCAAGACTCTTCCTAGACCTGGCCGACCAGCCAAACTGAGGAATCGAGGGAGAGAGACCTTGGTCAGGGAGGTGACCAAGAACACGATGGTCACTCTGACTGAGCTCTAGAGTTTCTCTGTGGAGATGGGAGAACCTTCCAGAAGGACAACCATCTCCGCAGCACTGCAACAATCAGGCCTTTATGGTATAGTGCCCAGCCACTCCTCAGTAAAAGGCACATGACAGCCTGCTTGGAGTTTGCCAAGAGGCACCTAAACGACTCTGACCATGAGAAACAAGATTATCTGGTCTGATGAAATCAAGATTGATCTCTTTGGCCTGAATGCCAAGCGTCATGTCTGGAGGAAACCTGGCACCATCCCTATGGTGAAGCATGGTGGTGGCAGCATCATGCTGTGGGGATGTTTTTCAGCGGCAGGGACTGGGAGACTCGTAAGGATCGAGGGAAAGATGAACGGAGCAAAGTACAGAGAGATCCTTGATGAAAACCTGCTCCAGAGCGCTCAGGACCTCAGACTGGGGTGAAGGCTCACCTTCCAACAGGACAACGACTCTAAGCACACAGCTAAGACAATGCAGCAGTGGCTTCGAGAGAAATCTCTGAATGTCCTTGAGTGGCCATCCAGAGCCCGGACATCTCTGGAGAGACCTGCAAATAGCTGTGCAACGACGCTCCCCATCCAACCTGACAGAGCTTGAGAGGATCTTCAGAGAAGAATGGGGGAAACTCCCAAAGGTGCTTCAACAAAGTACTGAGTAAAGGGTCTGAATACTTATGCAAATGTGATTTTTAAAATTTGTAATACATTTGCAAACATTTCTAAAAACCTGTGTTTGCTTTGTCATTATGGGTTATTGTGTGTAGATTGATGAGGGGGAAAACAATTTAATCCATTTTAGAATAATTTTGTAAAATAACAAAATATGAAAAAATTAAAGCGGTCTGAATACTTTCCAAATGCCTTTCCCCCCAGCTCTCCATTCTCACTTTCTTCTCAATGCAGGGAAATGCTGTTATTGTCAAGTGGAAACATCTAGGAGCAGCAACGGCTCAGTCACGAAGTGGTAGGCCACACAAGCTCACAGAACGGGACCGCAGTCTTCTGTTGCAACACTCACTACCGAGTTTCAAACTGCCTCTGGAAGCAATGTTAGCACAAGAACTGTTCGTCGGGAGCTTCATGAAATGGGTTTCCATGGCTGATCAGCCACACACAAGCCTAAGATAACCATGCGCAATGCCAAGTGTCGGCTGGAGTGGTGTAAAGCTTGCCGCCATTGGACCCTGGAGCAGTGGAAACGTGTTCTCTGGAGTGATGAATGACGCTTCACCATCTGTTAATCCGACGGGCGAATCTGGGTTTGGCTCCTGGCTCCTGCCCTGGAGCTGTTTTTCATGGTTCGGACTAGGTGCCTTAGTTCCAGTGAAGGGAAATCTAAACACTACAGCATACAATGACACTCTAGACAGTTCTGTGATTTCAACTTTGTGGCAACAGTTTGGGGAAGGCCCTTTCCTGTTTCAGTCTGACAATGCCCCCGTGCACAAAGTGAGGTCAATACAGAAATGGTTTGTTGAAATAAAACTTGACTGGCCTGCACAGAGCCCTTACCAGAGGAGTGGAGGTTATTATAGCAGCAAAGGGGGGACCAACTCCAAATTTAATGCCCGTGATTTTGGAATGATATGTTTGACAAGCAGGTGTCCACATACTTATAGCCATGTAGTGTATCTTGGTAATGACTTAGAGTGTTGGTCCACTCTTCCTAGACCAGTTTTATATTCTAATGATAATGTTAGTGTGTGGTGATTCAGTCTTGACTCTCAAGGGATCGGAGAGTTTGGTACGGGAAGGGGGGGCTGCTGATTTCAGGGGGAATAGTGCTGTTTCCTGGCCCCCACACTCCTGCTTCCTGCAACATAATGTTTGTGAGAGCATGGGGTCAACCTGTGGCTGGGCAACAGGTGCCAGTCACTCCTTATCAGTGTCACATGGTCCAGAGCTTCGTACCTACAGCAACCCACAGGTTGTGTCTGGACATGTGCATCAACCACTGTTTGTGATATATGATGTGTGTGTGTGTGTGTGTGTGTGTGTGTGTGTGTGTGTGTGTGTGTGTGTGTGTGTGTGTGTGTGTGTGTGTGTGTGTGTGTGTGTGTGTGTGTGTGTGTGTGTGTGTGTGTGTGTGTGTGTGTGTGTGTGTGTGTGTGTGTGTGTGTGTCACCATCACATACTGAGGGATATGAGGATTCTGGGACCAATCAGACTGGACAGAATGTGTTCGCCGCAAGACGTCGGAGAGGAAAGCAAATCCAGACTCTTGGTGGAGAAGAAACAATAGTGGGCATGGCGTTGGACCGACGCCATGGTGGGTGGGTAGTCAGGCTAGCAAAATGGCTCTTTGATGGGAAAATTACCCAATCAAAGAGACAGCATTACCAATGTCCCCTCAGCCATCCTACAGAGGCATATGTTCAGAATTCCTCTGGGACTCATGAAACTGTCCTTCAGACTCATTGGCCGTTGCTCTATAAGTCCATGGCAGACTTGAAAGTCACGACCTTAATGAATGATAGAGGCAAAAGGCCGTGTTAGCATGAGCAGTGCCATTGAGGGCTTCCACCATTTTAATGTAGTCGACTTGGTTTGACTTCCAGCTTCATTGGCTGATCCTTCCTGGTGACTATGTTAGTCATGTCCAACCGAGCCATCAGAAGGGATCAGCCAATCGTGAAGAAGAAAATGTCCTACTTCAAAATGGAGATAGCCTCAATGTTGCTATAATGGCACAGATACAAAGATGGTCACAATACATACACTATATTTACCTCTGCATCTTTGTGGACGCATGGAAGGTATTGCTGTTATGTGGTACAGAAGACGCTCGCTGCAGATGTTGACAAACACAATTGTGGAACTTGCCTGATTTGTCATGGCAAAAAAAGGTGAATATCTGAAAATTGTCAGAATCAGATCAATTAAAGTAAGTTACTGTAGTATACCCTGTATGACTCATACACGACTCCACTGTTGACTTAAACAGGGTAGGTAAACACCTGACTGTGTGAAAGTCTGATGACTTCATTTGTGAGGTTTCATTTGGAGAAGTGTCCCAGTTTTGCTGGAGTTCAATAAATCAGATTAATTAATGACCCATGTGAATATCTGTCATGGAAAGGGCAGCTAAGAGATGTATCATCTGGTGTGCTTAGAGCACAAATGGCATCTGACACATACTCACAGTCAAAGGCTGTCTCCTTTCAACTTACAGTCATTCCTGTCCATGTTTGCTGGTTTCATGGAATTCCAACCATTTTTAATAGCCTGAAGTCACAAGATGCACTGAGAAAATTAAAGATTTTAAAGATTTTGGAAAATGTTAAAATTCAGGATGGGCGATACGCTACTCACTAAATCTCTACAACTGACTTTACGATAAGGATCTATCAGGAACACATCAGAAGAAGGGTCATACTCAAAATGCCACATTTAATGTCAGAACTATTTTTGGCCAAATAAGCCAAATAACTGTTCACAACTTGCTTGGGCCAAGAAACACGAGCAATGGACATTTAGTCTGATGAGTCCAAATTTGAGATTTTTGGTTCCAACCGCTGTGTCTTTGTGAGACAGAGTAGTTGAACAGATGATCTCAGCATGTGTGGTTCCCACCGTGAAGCATAGAGGAGGAGGTGTGATGGTGTGGGGGTGCTTTGCTGGTAACACTGTCAGCGATTTATTTAGAATTCAAGGCATACTCAACCATCATGGCTACAACAGCATTCTGCAGCGATACGCAATCCCATCTGGTTTGAGCTTAGTGGGACAATCATTTGTTTTTTTAAAAGGACAATGACCCAACACACCTTCAGGCTGTGTTAGGGCTATTTGACCAAAAAGAAGAGTGATGGAGTGCTGCATCAGATGACCTGGCCTCCACAAGCACCCGACCTCAACCCAATTGAGATGGTTTGGGATGAGTTGGACCGCAGAGTGAAGGAAAAGCAGCCAACAAGTGCTCAGCATATGTGGAAACTCCTTCAAGACTGTTCGAAAATAATTCCAGGTGAAGCTGGTTGAGAGAATGCCAAGCGTGTACAAAGCTGTAATCAAGGCAAAGGGTGGCTACTTTGAAGAATCTAAAATGTATTTTGATTTGTTTAACACATTGTTGGTTACTACATGACTCCATATGTGTTATTTCATAGTTTTGATGTCTTCACTATTATTCTACAATGTAGAAAATAGTAAAAATAAAGAAAAAGCCTTGAATGAGTATGTATGTCCAAACTTTTGACTGGTACTGTATATGAATTATATTTTTCTCCTTTATACTATTAGTGGAAGAAAGGGGGAGGAAAAGTGTTACACTTACACTGAAGAAAAATATAAATGCAACATTCAACAATTTAAAATATTTGACTGAGGTACAATTCATATAAGGAAATCAGTTAATTTAAATACATTAATTAGGCCCTAATCTACAGATTTCACATGACTGGGAATACAGATATGCATCTGTTAGTCACAGATACCTTAAAAAAAGTAAGGGTGTGGATCAGAAACCAGTCAGTATCTGGTGTGACCACCATTTGCCTCATGTAGCGCAACATCTCCTTCGCATAGAGTTGATCAGGTTGTTGATTGTGGCCTGTGGAATGTTGTTCCACTCCTCTTCAATGGCTGTGTGAAGTTGCTGGACATTGGTGGGAACTGGAACACGCTGTTGTACACGTTGATCCAGAGCATCCCAAACATGCTCGATGGGTGACATGTCTGGTGTGTATGCAGGCCATGGAAGAACTGGGACATTTTCAGCTTCTTGGAATTGTGTTCAGATCCTTGCGACATGGGGCTGTGCATAATCATGCTAAACATGAGGTGAATGGCACGACAATGAGCCTCTGGATCTAGTCACGGTATCTCTGTGCATTAAAATTTCCCTTGATAAAATGAAATTGTGTTCATTTAGTTTATACCTGCCCATACCATAACCCCAATGCCACCATGGGGCACTCTGATCACAAGGTTGACATCAGCCATCTGTCCTGTACAGTTGAAACCAGGATTCATCTGCGAAGAGCACACTTCTCCAGCATACCAGTGGCCATCGAAGGTGAGCATTTGCCTACTGAAGTCAGTTACGACGCCGAACTCGAGATAAGCTTCCCTGAGACAGTTTCTGACAGTTTGTTCAGAAATTCTTCGGAAGTCATGGGTGAACAGGGAGTACAGGAGGGGGCTGAGGACGCATCCTTGTGGGGCCCCTCTGTTGAGGATCAGCGAAGTGGAGGCGTTGTTTGCTAACTTCACCACCTGGGGGGTGGCCTGTCAGGAAGTACAAGACCAAATTGCACAGTGCGGGGTTCAGACCCAGGGCCCCGACCTTAATGATGAGCTTGAAGGGTACTATGTTGTTGAAGGCTGAGCTAGTCAATTAACAGCATTCTTACATAGGTATTGTTCTTGTGTGCAGAGCGATGGCAATTGCATCGTCTGTGGATCTTTTGGGGCGGTATGCAAATTGAAGTGGGTTTCGGGTGTCAGGCAAGGTAGAGGTGATATGATCCTTAACTAGCATCTTAAAGCACTTCATGACAACAGAGGTGAGTGCTACAGGGTGATAGTCATTGAGTTCAATTACATTTGCTTTCTTGGGTACAAGGACAATGGTGGACATATTGAAGCAAGTGGGGACCTCCGACTGGGATAAGGAGAGATTTAATATGTCTGTAAACACTCCAGCCAGCTGGTCGGCGCATTCTCTGAGGACACAGCTTGGTATGCCGTCAGGGCTGGCAGCCTTGCAAGGGTTAACACACAAATGTTTTACGGCGGCCATGGAGAACGAGAACCCAGTCCTTGGGAGCGTGCCTCTTCGGTGGCACTGTATTACCCTCAAAGCGGGCGAAGGTGTTTAGCTTGTCCAGGAGCAAGACGTTGGTGTCCGAGGCGTGGCTGGTTTTCCCTTTGTAATCCGTGATAGTCTGTAGACCCTGCCACATACGTCTCGTGTCTTTTCCGTTGAACTACAACTTCAGTCTCTCTATTGATGTTTAGCCTGTTTGATAGCTCATTAAACATGGGACCAACACTTTACATGTTGCGTTTATATTTTTGTTCATTGTAGTTCCATCACCGAGGGTGTTGCCCAGAGCACAAGGGGGAGTCACAAAAATGGCTACTTCTTGTCACCATGGCTGGCAGGACACATGGCGGAATGGTCGACTGCACATTGACATTTTGTGAGCACAGAGCGAGCTGTGGCCAGACACCAATGGACAGGGAGGACACACGCTGAGTGGAAGGCTAACTGGAAAAAACACTGATGTATTGGGTGTGCATCTATTTTAAGTGACAGCAAAATGCTTTTAATGCAGAGAGCATGTTTCACTATTGAAAAATAAAATTGTGAAATAAGTTGGCCCGTTGCTTTACCATAGACACCGACCAAGCACCACTTATTTCAGGCACCAGATAAGGCCTATGAAATCCATTTGTCAGACAGGAGAAATTGTGTTTGTATTACTCAGACTTTATAATTGAACATACATTTCTCAATTATGAAATGTCCCCAATGTGTATAACACAGGAATGTTTCAGATAAGCTTACACATCCAATTTGATTTTATTGGAGAATACCGGTAATTGTTTGAGGTGAATCAGCCTTTTCTCTGCATATAAAAATTTGGGCCGAAAATGTATCACGGATCTCATGAGTTGTTTTTAGTCAGGTATGATTTGGCTCCACTCTGTGCAGCCAACGTTGCACCTCATTCCAAACCATTAGAATGAGTCTGTTGTCAGCCAGATATAGCACATTATCAAACCCTTAGTAGAGTCATTTACTGAGCCAGCTACCCTGAGCAATGTACTGATTATATTTTCATTGACAAATTATGACCATGAAGAGTGTGAATGACTGGTGTCCAGCCTTCAACTCCTTAAGGTTAACAATGCATCTTTCCAGGTAATGAGGATTTTAGCACAGCATAGGAACCCCTGTGCAGTATGTGAGAGAAGTACAAGAGGAAAGGGAGAGAGCCAGAGTTGAGGTTAACCATTTGCAGCTTGGTAGAAATTCATTTGGAATTACAAAGTAATGCCTTATTAATTAATTGGCATCATTACTCCTTTATACAGAGGTGAGATGTTGAGGCCAAACAACTTTGTTAAAGTCACAAGATTTGACTGCCAATTCCATTGGAAAATACATTGCAGTATGGCACAAATGGCTTAGTTTCACCAGTTGTCAGCGCTTTTGAAGCAAGTGGCATTGTAACATGCTCTGCTTGCAACCTTTATTTAAGAAGGCAAGTCAGTTAATTTCAAATTCTTATTTACAATGACGGCCTACCCCAGACGACGCTGGGCCAATTGCACGCCACCTTGTGGGACTCTCCATCACAGCCGGTTATGATACAGCCTGGAATCTAACCAGGGTCTGTAGCCTCTAGCACAGATGCAGGTCCTTAGACCAATGCGCCACTCTGGGCTTGATTACATTTTGAAAATAAGTTTCCTGGTGGTATGTAGCTTTGAAAAATACACTTGGAGAAAGAAATCCCCAAAGATATTTTATTTCAACAATATAAATATTTACATCTCACATTTAAAAAGATATATTTACATACAGATATTCCATTAAGAAATATTCAATTAATGTACAATTCAGGTAAAATGATATTTTTTGGCTTCCAGTAAGATTGTCGCTTTCTGACGACTAATGCCGGACAACTGACATCACGGGATTGTCACAGAATACAGTGTGTTCTAACACAGAGTATTCCAATAGCCCGAGATCCTTTTGGCCTGAGAGGGGGCAGTGTGTTAAAAGGTCCATGACTAAAACTAATAAATAAGATTTGAAATGTTGTTGGTTTTAAAAAGGTTAATGATTGAGTCTTCATCCAGGGCTGCATTGATCTCACAGGCGTCTGACGTTCCTCTTGCTGCGAGCACTGCCGATGAGGATAGGGTTAGCCCTGGAGCTGCTAGGCCCCCGGGCCAGCCCTGTCTGGCAGGCTGAGGAGCCATGAAAAGGGCCCTGGCACAGGGTGCAGAAGTCAAATCCACAGCTGAGGCGGGTACAGGTGGCCCTCATGGCGTCTGCATTGTGCTTGGCAGGAGAGCCGCAGCGTTTACAGGGTTTCAACGACTCGTGCTGCTTCAGCAAACTGGCAGCCTAGAGAACAAAACCAAAGGTTAAAAAAAGACTACAGAGCATATCTCACTCATTGTATCATTTGTAACATGAACATGTCAATGACTTTCTTGGAACTGATTGAAGGGTGACACCAACTCTCAATAAGTACACACACTGAGCACCATCATGTCCTCTGAACAGTTACAAGCAAAGTGGATAGCACAACCCTCACCTCTTGGTATTCTCTGAAGCGAGATTGCTGGGAGCAGTACAGCGTCTGTGTACCTTCTCTCTGGGAGCGCGTCCTATAGGTAGACTTCTGGATAGGGGTTGAAGCTACTCTCTGCATACAGGACATCACAACCCGGGACAGCGCCACATCTCGCGTCAAAGAGCCCACATTCTCCAGTCCTGCAGAGGTTCTTGTGTCCTACAACAAAAATGGACATTGTCATTTATCAAACAATATTCATACAGTGGATTACCCCATGGTTAGGTAATTAACATTGAAGTACTGGAAGGGGCCCCTGTAAATGAATCCAGATAAAGAACATATCAGCATAAGGGATTAGCAAAGTTGGGAGCCGCTGCAAGCTAAAAAACAAACCATCAATGTGGTTCAGAACTATTGCCACCCGATAAAGGGTATACAACGACTATAGGAACCCCAGTTAAACGTAAGCGCTTACCCTGAGTCGCTCTTTAGCCTGGTCGCATCTACAGAGTGCAGACTTGTTTTGGCAGATTACTTTTCTCCAGGTCTTGCTCACTTTTCTACAGCTGTGAAGAAAACAAAACCACCATGAATGAACAGCGGTGTAAAGTACTTAAGTAAAAACACCTGAAAGTACTACTTAAGTAGTTTTTATGTAACAATTTTTTTATTTTTTACATTTACTTAACTACATTCCCAAAGAAAAGTATGTACTTTCTACTCCATACATTTTGAATGCTTAGCAAGGTAGGAAAATGGTTCGATTCACATTTAATATATATATATATATAAACTTTATTTAACTCGGCAAGCAAGTTAAGAACCAATTCTTATTTTCAATGACGGCCTAGGAACAGTAACTGCCTTGTTCAGGGGGAGAACAGATTTTTTTCCCCTTGTCAGCTCGGGATTCGATCTTGCAACCGTTCGATTACTAGTACAATAATCACTAGGCTACCTGCCGTCCCACATCCCTGGTCATCCCTACTGCCCCTGATCTGGCGAACTCACTGAACACATGCTTCATTTGTAAATCATGTCTGAGTGTTGGATTGAGCACTTGGCTGTCCGTAACTTAAATAAGAAAATGGACCAGTCTGGTTTGCCTAACATAAGGAATTTGAAATGATTTACACTCTTACTTTTGATACTTAAGCACATTTTAGCAATTACATTTACTTTTGATACTTTAGTATATTTAAAACAAAATACTTTTACTGAGCGACTCACTTCTACTTGAGCAATTTTCTATTAAGGCAACGTTATTACTTAAGTATGACATTTGAGAACTTTTCAAACCACTGTCAATGAATACACAAGAGTATAAAGGCATTTCCCAGTTGAAAAACCTCTACAACTGTCATAGGACCAGTAAAGATCACATGTTTACCTTATTAAGTCTACATCTCCTAGCAGAAGCAGGATCCTTGTGAGGATGTGCTTCATGTCCCTCTCTAGCAGTGCTTTTAAAACGTCCATACATTCAAGGCCCAAGTGCCCACCAATAACCCTTTCAAGGCCAGAGTCCTCTGCTAGCCTGCTAATGACAGACCAGTCATAGCTTTGGGTCCTCTTGAAACTGTTGGCGAGTTCTTGGCATACAGCGTGTTGAAACTTCAGTATGGGGAGTTTTGAGGCAGTATGCGTAGCCTTGTTGTGATAATCAGCAACTGGAGTACTTGGGGAGAATATATGCTGTCCTGGAGACTTTTCTAGTTCCTTTATGTTATCAAAGTCCTCTATCTGGCTGTTCTGTAAAGACAGGAAACCGCTGTCCTCGAATGCTTCACAGCCTAGGTTCACCCCGTCAAGGTCCACATTATGTTGGTTATTCTCCTTATTGTGAACACCTTTCACATCATCCTCGAGGCAAAAGTTTGCAGCTGTGGTGACACATGGTGAGAGCTGTGATTTGGCTACTACTTGGGCGCATTCCTTTAGTGGTGAGGTTCTCAGGCCAGACTCCTTGTATGTGACATGTTTCTCCATGTCGCATGGAAATCGGGGTTCCTCGTAGTTGGACGGATATTTCATTTTTTTAATGACTGATTGTGTTCAAATTGTAACCCTGAGGTAGAGAAGATAAAAAGTTGCATTAGCCAGTTTCATCTCAAACAAAACGCGCCAAACTGGATAGCTAGTCAGAACTACAACACGTTGTGCATCAAACCAGTGGATTGCCCACTTAAAAAGTTTGTTATATTCTCTAAAATGTAACATTAGGTAGATATTGTTTGGTTGATCAAAAAGTAAAGACAACGTAGAACTGCAATCTCTCCAAAGGGCGCACTCCTAGTTCCCCCCAATTTAGCTTGTAACATAGCTAGCTAACTGGCTAGACAATTGAGTAAAATACTGTAGTTAACTAGGAAAAGACCATCGTTAACGCTAGTCGTTTGCAGCATCATTTCCAGTAACGTTAACCTTCGTTATATTAAAGATAATGTTGACTGTGGTTATTATATTCATAGGATAGCCAAGGCTAGCTAACCTCTAATTTTACGCGCGTATGTTTAGCGCTTAAAAGTGAAACTGTAATATTGATATTAACGTCATTGCAAAATGTATAGCTACAAAGCAGTTTAACTACCGAACGTTAAATTAATATTAAACTTCATAGCTAGGTAGCTAAGCCAGATAGTTATGACTAGTCAAATTGGTTATCATTTACTAACCAGCCTGCATCAAATGAAATGCGACATATCATAGCTGAACACAAGTTAGCTAGCTATAATAGAAAACTTGAGGTAACGTAACAAAATGTTTCATACCTGTAACTTTAATGACTTCTTGATTCCCACCTATTTCTGCTGTTAAACTTTTGCTAACGACATTAGCTCGCTAAGCGGGGTTTCACAAACTTGAGAACTACTTGAATGAAGACAATATGAAAATGCGCCTGTTTCCTAGCTACACATTTGAAATCCGTGTCCAAAAGGCGCACACCAATGAGGACCAAGCACGGCAGTTACCTTTAAACCGGGAAACAAATGGGAGTAGAGAAAAGCGCACGCTGACGTTATACGTCAGAGCGCAATAGACCGCTGCATTTTCCCCCCAGTATTTCAAACAAATACCATTAGTTATTTTCAGTTTAAAAACCTTTCTTGGAAAATACAGTAGAAAATATGTCGAGGTGTACGCGACTCGTTTAAATATTGGTGCAATGATTTTTTTCTTATTCTTTTAAAAATGTGTTTGAAATATGGGAAAAGAAAAGAGCAGTCAACACAGGATGAATAAAGTAATAGGCAGTCACTGACAAATACCTGTCATGTCATACACAAATATAATTCATTGGGCAATACTTTGTCTCTGCTGGGGGGAGGGGGTACTGATGTATTTTGAAGTTTTACTACTAAAAGAGAAAAAAGCAGTTTGAGAACTGGCAGTTCACACCCATGGGCGGAGTGTGTAAAGTGGGCTCTTAAACTAAAACCATGAAGGCAAACAAGCAAACAAACACACTGATCTTGCAAAAGACAACATGCATAGCTTCATAGATTTAATGTAAACTACCACATAGACTATTATTGATCAGAGTTATTTTCTCCAAGAATGTCCATGAGAATCTCCTGATTAGAGAACTCCTCTAGTGCCAAATTCATTTCCTCCAGAAGCTCTTCGCCCACAAGAAACTCCCTGACATCATGCACTGTTTTCAAAATCCGATGATCTGTGATTCGGTCCTGGGGAAAGTTGTAGGTCCTGATTTTCTCAGATCTACCTTTGGTACCAATCTAAAAAAAAGGATAGATTAAACATAGTCAATAAAGAAAATGTGCTATACAGACCAACACTTAGTGTAAAAGCTTTGTAACCAACAGACAGCCGGCAACTATTTGAGTTCCAGTAAATCAGTAAATCTTCCAACAGACAACTTTCTCACCTATGTCAGCCATGTCGATTCTATCATTGCAAACCATATTCACTTTTGCCCATTGCTGTCCATTGTCTTTCTACAACACTGTCTTTTTGAGAGTTCAAGTCTAGGTTTTGTAAATTACTTTGTAGTAAACATACAGTGCATTTGGAAAGTATTCATACCCCTTGACTTTTTCCACATTTTGTTACATTACAGCCTTATTCTAAAATGTATTAAATTATTTCCCCCCCAATCTACACAAAATACCAGATAATGACAAAGCAAAAATAGTTTAGAAATGTTTGCTAATTAATAAAAAATAAAAAACTATCACATTTACATAAGTATTCAGATCCTCTACTCAGTACGTTTATGAAGCACCTTCGGCAGCGATTATAGCCTTGAGTCTTAGGCATGACGCTACAAGCTTGGCAAAGCTGTATTTGGGGAGTTTTTCCCCATTCTTCTTTGCAGATCCTCTCAAGCTGTCAGGTTGGATGGGGATCGTCGCTGCACAGCTATTTTCAGGTCTCTCCAGAGATGTGTCGATCGGGTTCAAGTCCGCGCTCTAGCTGGGCCACTCAAGGACATTCAGAGACTTGTCCCGAAGAAACTCCTGCATTGTCTTGGCAGTGTGCTTAGGGTTGCTGTCCTGTTGGAAGGTGAACCTTCGCCCCAGTCTGAGGTCCTGAGTGCTCTGGAGCCGGTTTTCATCAAGGATCTCTCTGTACTTCACGCTGTTCATCCTTCCCTCGATCCTGACTAGTCTCCCCGTCCCTGCCACTGAAAAACATCCCTAGAGCCTGATGCTGACACCACGCTCCACCATAGGGACGGTGCCAGGTTTCCTCCAGATGTGACGCTTGGCATTCAGGCCAAAGAGTTAAATCTTGGTTTCAACAGACCAGAGAATCTTGTTTTTCATTGTCTGAAAGTCTTTAGGTACCTTTTTGGCAAACTTCAAGCGGGCTGTTATGTGCCTTTTACTGAGGAGTGGCTTCTGTCTGGCCAGTCTACCATAAAGACCTGATTGGAGGAGTGCTGCAGTGATGGTTGACTTTCTGGAAGTTACTTATATCCCCACAAAGGAACTTTGACTGAGCTCCAGAGTTACCATTGGGTTCTTGGTCACCTCCCTGGCCAAGGCCCTTCTCCCCTGATTGCTCAGTTTGGCCAGGCAGCCAGCTCAAGGAAGAGTGTTGGTGGTTCCAAACTTCTTCCATTCAAGAATGATGGAGGCCACTGTGTTCTTGAGGACCTTCAATGCTGCAGAAATGTTTTGGTACCCTTCCCCAGATCTGTGTCTCGACACAATCCTGTCACAGAGTTCTACGGACAATTCCTTCAACCTCCTGGTTTGGTTTTTGCTCTGACATGTATTGTCAACTGTGGGACCTTATAGACAGGTGTGTGCCTTTCCAAATCATGTCCAATCAATTGAATTTACCACAGGTGTACTCCAATCAAGTTGTAGAAACATCTCAAGGATGATCAATGGAAACACTATGCACCTGAGCTCAATTTCAAGTCACATAGCAAAGGGTCTGAATACTTATGTAAATAAGGTATTACAGTTTTTTTTTAATACATTTGCAAAAAATAAAAAATACAACTTTTCACTTTGTCATTATGGGGTATTGTGTGTAGATTGATGAGGAAATGTTTTTATTTAATCCATTTTAGATTAAGGCTTTAACTTAACAAGATGTGGAAAATGTCAAGGGAGCTGAATATCTTCCAAATGCACTGTATGTAAAACTTTGAACTGGATTTTGATATCCATTCCTTGTATAACAATTTTAACCAGGAACAATATTGTATATGTGCAGTTCAGATTCGTACCTGGACTTTCCGTGCAGTATATCGCTTACTGGTCTCTTCTTCCAGCCTCATACTATAGAGTTTGGCACGTAAAACCTTCATGGCCTTCTCCTTATTTTTCAGCTGGGATCTTTCCTGCTGGCATTCTGATACCACACCTATGACCCCAAAACAGAGATAAAACGCCATTGTTTTCAAATCAAATCTATATAAGAATAGGAGTTTCATACTCCACTGTCTGATCCTTGCGGAATTGTATTGGCTGAGATTACCTGTCGGTAGATGAACTATTCGCACTGCGCTGTCTGTGGTGTTGACATGCTGGCCCCCGGCTCCACTCGCCCTCTTGGTTTCAATCCTCAAGTCCTTCGCATTAACTGTGAAAGTGATCTGAAAAATAAATAATGAATTGAGCACTTAGCAAAATAAGTCTGTACTTAATCTTTGGTAACAGTGGTAATGTTACCAAAGAAAGAAGGTAAGTACAAGGTAAGTACAAGGGCCAAATGCTTCAGGGAAGGTCTCACCTCTGTAGGCTGGGGTAGCACTGCCACGGTCATGGTGCTGGTGTGCATTCGGCCCTGTTTCTCAGTCTTAGGGACTCTCTGCACGCGATGCACACCTGCCTCAAACTTCATCCTCTTGTAGCTCTTAGGACCACTGACACTGGCTGATGCATGACGTAACCCACCTGCAGACAGTTGACATTCACACACACAAAGTTACCATTCTGCCTGGCCGGTTCCCCGTTTTCCACTGGGATTCTCTGCCTCTAACCCTGTTACGGGGGCTGAGTCACTGGCTTGCTGGGGCTCTCTCGTGCCGTCCCTGGGGGGGGATGCGTCACCTGGGTGGGTTGATTCACTGTTGTGGTCGGCCTGTCTGGGTTCCCCCCCCCACCCCTTGGGTTGTACCGTGTCGGAGATCTTTGTGGGCTATACTCGGCCTTGTCTCAGGATGGACCTGAGCCCTAGAACCATGCCCCAGGACTACCTGACATGATGACTCCTTGCTGTCCCCAGTCCACCTGGCCATGCTGCTGCTCCAGTTTCAACTTTAGGACCATGTCCCAGGACTACCTGACATGAGGACTCCTTGCTGTCCCCAGTCCACCTGGCCATGCTCCTGCTCCAGTTTCAACTGTTCTGCCTTACTATTATTCAACCATGCTGGTCATTTATGAACATTTGAACATCTTGGCCACGTTCTGTTATAATCTCCACCTGGCACAGCCAGAAGAGGACTGGCCACCCCACATATGCTCTCTCTAATTCTCTCTTTCTTTCTCTCTCTCGGAGGACCTGAGCCCTAGGACCGTGCCCCAGGACTACCTGACATGATGGCTCCTTGCTGTCCCCAGTCCATCTGACTGTGCTGCTGCTCCAGTTTCAACTGTTCTGCCTTATTATTATTTGACCATGCTGGTCATTTATGAACATTTGAACATCTTGGTCATGTTCTGTTATAATCTCTACCCGGCACAGCCAGAAGAGGACTGGCCACCCCACATAGCCCGGTTCCTCTCTAGGTTTCTTCCTAGGTTTTGGCCTTTCTAGGGGAGTTTTTCCTAGCCACCGTGCTTTTACACCTGCATTGTTTGCTGTTTGGGGTTTTAGGCTGGGTTTCTGTACAGCACTTTGAGATATCAGCTGATGTACGAAGGGCTATATAAATAAATTTGATTTGATTTGATTTGATAAAATGGAGTCAGTTGAAGTTTGGGTAAACACTAGCAACAGGAATGGTTTGACAACCACAAACCTGTTAATGTGACTGACCTATTTCACTTTTCATGTACTCCAGGATGTCAAACCCCCCAGCCCTGGTGTGCTGCAAAGCTCTGGTACATGTCAAAGACCTCTGCAGTGAAGAGCATGGCCTCCTGACCTCCGACCCCTGCGGTGACCTCCAGGACCAGGTCACTCATGTCTGACTCCTCCTCAGGGATCAACAGGGACAGGATCTGAAGGAATGTAGAAGAATCAGACATGACAGTTTAGTAATTTTCTCAATCTATGTTTTCCATACTGATTCGATTTCCTTTCGCCATCCTAAAAGTGCTTTAATCAGTGTCATATTATTCCGACTGTAGGGGGAACTTAAAATGCAGGTGTGTACCTTTTGTCTAACATCTTGAATCGCTTTCTGACAAGCCTCCCTTTCAAGGACTGCCAGGTCACGCATGTCTGGGTCGTCATCTTAGAAAGGAAAAACAATGTTTCTTATTTCACTGAATTTACTATCAGTGAAAGATCCATTTATACCGAACAGAAATATAAATGCAAAATGTAAAGTGTTGGTCCCATGTTTCAATACGCACAAAAAGCTTATTACTCTCACATTTCACACATTTGTTAACATCCCTGTTAGTTAGTTAACATTCTTTGCCAAGATAATCCATCTACCTGACAGGTGTGGCATATCAAGAAGCTGATTAAACAGCATGATCATTACACAGGTGCTGGGGACAACAAAAGGCCACTAAAATTTGCAGTTTTGTCACACAACACAATGCCACAGATGTCACAGGTTTTGAGGGAGCGTGCAATTGGTATACTGACAGGACGAATGTCCAATAGAACTGTTGACAGAGAATTTCATTTGAACTTTTCTACCATAAGCCACCACCGTCATTTTAGAGAATTTGGCAGCCGGCTTCACCACAGCAGACCACGTATACCCGCCCCAGACCAGGGCCTCCACATCAGGCTTCTTCACCTTCGGGATCGTCTGAGAACAGCCACACGGACAGCTGATGACACAAACTGTCAGAAAAAGTCACAGGGAAACTCCTCTGAGTGCTCATCGTCCTCACTTGGGTCTCGACCTGACTGCAGTTCCGTGTCGTAACCGAATTCAGTGGGCAAATGCTCACCTTCGATGGACACTGACACACTGGAGAAGTGCTCTTCACGGATTACTTCGGTTTCAACTGTCCCAGGCAGATGGCAGACAGTGTGTATGGTGTCGTGTTGGCGAGCGGTTTGCTGATGTCAACATTGTGAAGACTGCCCCATAGTGGCTTTGGAATGGGCAGGCATACGCTACGGACAACGAAGACCACATTTTATTGAGGGCAATTTGAATGTACAGAGATACCATGACAAGATCCTGAGGCCCATTGTCGAGCCATTCATCCGCCGCCATCACCTCATGTTTCAGGATGATATTGCACAGCCCCATGTCACAAGGATCTGTACACAATTCCTGGAAGCTGAAAATGTCCCAGTTCATCCATGGCCTGCATACTCAAGAGACATGTCACCCATCAAGCATGTTTGGGATACTCTGAATCGACGTGTATGGCAGCATGTTCAAATTCCCGTCAATATCCAGCGACTTTACACAGCCATTGAAGAGGAGTGGGATGACATTCCACAGGCCACAATCAACAGTCAGATCAACTCTATTCGAAGGTGTCGTCATGCTGCATGAGGCAAATGGTGGTCACACCAGATACTGACTGGTTTTCTGATCCATGCCCTGACCTTTAAAAAAAGGTATCTGTGACCAACATATGCATATCCGTATTCCCAGTCATGGGGGACTGGCCACCCCACATAGCCTGGTTCCTCTCTAGGTTTCTTCCTAGGTTTTGGCCTTTCTAGGGAGTTTTTCCTAGCCACCGTGCTTCTACACCTGCATTGCTTGCTGTTTGGGGTTTTAGGCTGGGTTTCTGTACAGCACTTTGAGATATCAGCTGATGTACGAAGGGCTATATAAATAAATTTGATTTGATGTGAAATCCATAGATTTGGATTAGATAGATTGGATTAGATAGATTTTCAATTGACTGATTTCAAATATGAACTGTAAATCTTAGAAATTGTTGCATTTATATTTTTGTTCATTGGTAGATACAAGATGCATACATTATACACAGTCACCTGATGTAGGAACAGGTACCGTTTGTTACAATGTCAAACTCACAAGCTGCTGATACCTATTGGCCATGAGATGCCCTTCTGTTGATAGAACATCACACATTAGGTGTGGCCTCACCTTTCAGTAATGTTTCAGTTTCAGCAAATTCCTGCTGTTTTGTCTGAAGCTCTCTGGTGTACTGGATTAATGGGGCTAGTACAGAAACTCTTGTTCTCTTCACTCTCAATTCCTCTTCACCGTCCTGCTGTCCCTCTGTCATGTTGACAACTGTCAGACTATCTCTGTACTCTGTCTCCATCTTCTTGATGTAATCCTGTAGTGATCTTCTGGCAAAGATCTCGTCCACTGACAGTAACTTTGTAATCATCAATGGCCGTGTTGCATGCATAGCTCTACTATTTGGGCAAAGCTTTTGGGACGAATTTTGACATCTACCGCATAGAACCGCTCCGTAATCTCTTTGTCTTTGGGACATGACAGTAGACCCCCTCTGGTAAGAGGACATCCGGAACCGACCACACACGTTCCCTACGTGCATTTTGACAGCTTGAGTAAAAGCCATACTAAACAATGGTTCGCATAAAAGGCTCAATACAACAGTGGAACAATATTACTCTATATAATTTGTTGATTTGTTTAGCATGTTATCTAGTTAGCTAGCTGATTTGTTTTGCACTACACAACGACAGCTAATTGAAGTGATATGACGTTCTGAAGGGTTTTGGATAGTGTGTACAGTTGTATCGAACATAACGACTATTTTCCATAAATCATTTTTTTCTGGATGCTCATTTATCGTAGCTAGCCATCACCAAAGCCAGAGAAGTTGTTTGAGAGGTGCAGCTCAAGGGCGCTGACATGTTGGTTTTTGCACATAGGTAGTTGCGCACTTTTTCGATTCTCACATACCGTAAGTATGGAAATAAACACGTAAATTACCGTAAGTAAACAAATACATGTAGCCAAAACATTAAGATTTATTTGTAGTAGTAGCTACAGTATATAATAAACCGGATAGTTTGGCTCCTGGTGCTGATTTGCAAAAATATATATATTTATTTACTGCTATAATTACCTTAGTAACCCGTTTATAATAGCAATAAGGCACATTGAGGGTTTGTGGTATATGGCCAATATACAACGGCTAAGGATTGTATCCGCGTTGAGTCTGCTTTGAGTCTTACATAAGAACAGCCCTTAGCCTTGGTATACTAGCCATAAACCACAGCCTCTCGTGCCTTATTCCCTAAGTATCGCATTGTGTAAAAATAACAATGTTGTATAAAACTTCACCAAAGCATTCAAATGTCAAAACAAGAATGTGTCACTGCACGGGACTGTCTTAATGACCACTTTGACTGTTGTGTTTACTGTTTATGGAAACAACCCAGGGAACAACCATCCCATGTTCCACCAGCAGATGGGAGGCAACATCCATCCAACTTTGCAGTTCACTGAATAGTCAATTTACAGATTGTGTAATGTGTAACTAACTACCAATGATATATATGTAACTACCCACTATATATGTAACTAAAAACTGGTTGAATCAACGTTGTTTCCACGTAATTTCAACCCCCCAAATATATGTGATGAGGTTGAATCAACATGGAAAACTGATTATATATAATAATAATAATAATAATATATGCCATTTAGCAGACGCTTTTATCCAAAGCGACTTACAGTCATGTGTGCATACATATATTATATATTTTCACCCAACTTTGAACCAAAATCAAAACTAGACGTTGAACAGTGGGTACATTTACATTTACATTTAAGTCATTTAGCAGACGCTCTTATCCAGAGCGACTTACTAGACGTCTGTGCCCAGTGGGTAGAAATGGGGTGATGGTTTCATTACAGTACTGTATGTGTATGATGTTGGTAGGTTATTGCTTGCAGCTGTGCACCATCATATGATTGGCAGCTCATAAAGCAAATCAAGTTCAAGAAGAGTATTGCCAAATTTGGTTTTCCTTGGAATTTGCCTTGGGCAGGATAAAACATATTATATTTAACCAGATTTGGCTGTTGCTCAGCACTTTTGGTTCCTTGGAAAATGAGGATTTCCCAGCTGTGATTCATATTTTCTTTGCCCATGAGATAGATAGGATGGAATGCAAGGAACACACACAGTTTCCAGTAGTAATCAGGTTGAGATTTTTACTACTTGATGTTGGTAGTAAATAAGTAGTCACAACACTACAACCAGACTACACCAGCTTTTCGCAACTGCAGAAGAATACAAAACAGGAAGTAGTTGGTTGTTGTTAGCTAGCTACTGTTTTTGACCATCCTGAATGTAATCATCTTCCATCCTTCGTCTGCCTGTCTTTCATGGCCCTTATGCTCAAATCAATCTTTAAATGCTTGTTTGATTTGATTTAGTCCTATTGATTTGATTTAGTCCTTTAACTTTGAGTTTTGGTTGAGATGGAGATGTGAATCCAACACATACATGTTTTATTTTAAGACAAACTGGAATTAAAGCCAGACTAAGTCACTGGCACAGAAGGAACTATCCAAGCAGAAAATGCATCTCCTTCAAATGTTGATATTTGGTTGCATTGACAACGAAACACAATTAAATCAACCAGAGCTTGAAATCCTAGGGCTATTGTATTGTCTATTTTTAGTTTACTTCTTTGTTGAATTGAAGCAATAGCTGTTGATGACTTTATAAATGCTATGTAGGCCCAAATAACATCATTGATGATTGATAAAGTACAGTCACATTTCATTTGCTCTGTTAAAACTACCCTTTGGAATGACTTCGATAGCAGCAGTGAATCTATATTTAGTTTTTAAGTGGAGATCTCTCAACAATCATTCTCATGATAGCACATTGATAATAGTCAGTGACAAGTATCATATCTAAGCTGGGCTTGTTTAAAATGCTGGATAGGAGACCAAAATAATAGCTTTAGATCAATTCTCCAGTAAGAAATTCTCTAAAATGACTTTGGATGTCATGTTTGTCATTTATTATCATGTCTTGTCCCTGTGCTCCCCATTCTGTTCGTTTCCCTCTGCTGGTCTTATTGGGTTCTTTCCCTCTTTCTATCCCTCTCTCTCCCCCTCCCCCTCTCACTCTCTCGCTCTCTCTTCTGTCTATCGTTCCGTTCCTGCTCCCAGCTGTTCCTATTCCCCTAATCATCATTTAGTCTTCCCACACCTGTTCCCGATCCTTTCCCCTGATTAGAGTCCCTATTTATTCCTTTGTGTTCCGTTCCTGTCCCGTCGGTTCCTTGTTTAGTATTCACCATGCTGTGATTGCGTTTCGCCCTGTCCTGTCGTGTTTTTGCTGTGATTGTGTATCGCCCTGTCCTGTCGTGTTTTTTGCCTTCATCAGATGCTGCGTGTGAGCAGGTGTCTCTGTCAACTACGGCCTGCGCCAAAGCGACCTGCAGTCTGTGGCCGCTTCTCCTGTCATTCCCCTACAGACTAGAGGATTTCTGTTATTCCCTGTTTGGACTTGAATAAACTCTGTTTCTGTTAAGTCGCTTTTGTCCTCTATCACCAGCATGACAGAAGGAAACCAAGGAATGGACCCAGCGACTTCAGACGCTCGTTACACTGCCGTCAAGATGAGCCATGCTCGGCAGACACGAGCAGGAATTGTCTGCTGCCGCCATGCCGTGGAGAACCTGGCCGCTCAGGTTTCCGACCTCTCTGGACAGTTCCAGAGTCTACGTCTCGTGCCACCTGTTACTTCCTGGCCTGCCGAGCCTCCAGAACCTAGGGTTAATAACCCACCTTGCTACTCCGGGCAGCCCACTGAGTGCCGCTCCTTTCTCACGCAGTGTGAGATTGTGTTCTCTCTCCAACCCAACACATACTCTAGAGAGAGAGCTCGGGTTGCTTACGATTCATTTCACTCCTTACTGGCCGGGCTCGAGAATGGGGCACAGCTATCTGGGAGGCAAGGGCTGATTGCTCTAACAAGTTCCAGAACTTTAAAGAGGAGATGATTCGGGTTTTTGACCGTTCAGTTTTTGGTAGGGAGGCTTCTAGGGCCCTGGCTTCCTTATGCCAAGGTGAACGGTCCATAACGGATTATTCTATTGAAGCACTCTTGCTGCCTCTAGTGAGTGGAACATTCGTTTTCTGGAGGGACTCCACGCAGTGGTTAAGGATGAGATTCTCTCCCGGGAGGTTCCTTCAGATGTGGACTCTTTGATTGCTCTCGCCATCCGCATAGAACCACGGGTAGATCTTCGTCACCGGGCTCGTGGAAGAGAGCTCGCATCAACGGTGTTTCCCTGCTCCGCATCGCAACCATCTCCCTCCTCTGGCTTTGAGACTGAGCCCATGCAGCTGGGAGGGATTCGCATCTCGACTAAGGAGAGGGAACGGAGGATCACCAACCGCCTGTGCCTCTATTGCGGAGTTGCTGGACATTTTGTTAATTCATGTCCAGTAAGAGGCCAGAGCCCATCAGTAAGCGGAGGGCTACTGGTGAGCGCTACTACTCAGGTCTCTTCATCTAGATCTTGTACTACTATGTCGGTCCATCTACGCTGGACCGGTTCGGGTGACATGCAGTGCCTTGATTGACTCTGGGGCTGAGGGTTGTTTCATGAAGCATGGGTTCGGAAACATAACATTCCTTTCAGAAGACAATACGCCCATGTTTGCCTTAGATGGTAGTCATCTTCCCAGTATCAAATTTGAGACACTACCTTTAACTCTCACAGTATCTTAACCACAGTGAGACTATTTCTTTTTTGATTTTGTTCACCGTTTACACCTGTTGTTTTGGGTCATCCCTGGCTAGTATGTCATAATCCTTCTATTAATTGGTCTAGTAATTCTATCCTATCCTGGAACGTTTCTTGTCATGTGAAGTGTTTAATGTCTGCCAGTTTCTTCTGTCCCTACTTCTCAGGAGGAACCTGGCGATTTGACAGGAGTTCCGGAGGAATATCATGATCTGCGCACGGTCTTCAGTCGGCTCCCGAACGTAAGGCTCTCGAGGATTATTTGTCTGTGTCTCTTGACGCCGGTACCATAGTGCCTTCTTCTTCTCCGGCCGGGGCGGGGTTCTTTTTGTTAAGAAGAAGGACGGTACTCTGCGCCCCTGCGTGGATTATCGAGGGCTGAATGACATAACGGTTAAGAATCGTTATCCGCTTCCCCTATGTCATCAGCCTTGAGGGAGCCAGGTGCTTTACTAAGTTGGAGTACGCTTACCATCTCGTGCGCATCAGAGAGGGGGAAGTGGAAAACGGCGTTTAACACTCCGTTAGGCATTTTGAGTACCGGGACGTTCGGTCTCGCCAACGCCAGCTGTTTTTCAGGCATTAGTTAATGATGTTCTGAGAGACATGCTGAACATCTTTGTTTTTGTCTATCTTGTGATATCCTGATTTTTCTCCGTCACTCGAGATTCATGTTCAGCACGTTCGACGTGTTCTACAGCGCCTTTTAGAGAATTGTCTCTACGTAAAGGCTGAAGTGCTCTTTTCATGTCTCCTCCGTTACTTTTCTCGGTTCCGTTATTTCCGCTGAAGGCATTCAGATGGATTCCACTAAGGTCCAAGCTTAAATCAGTTGCAGCGCTTTTTAGGTTTCGCTAATTTCTATCGGCGTTTCCCCAGTAATTTGTCAAGTTGCTGCTCCTCTCACAGCTCTTACTTCTGTCAAGACGTGTTTTAAGTGGTCCGGTTCAAGAGCTTTTGATCTTCTAAAAGAACGTTTTACGTCCGCTCCTAACTCCTGACGTCACTAGACAATTCATTGTCGAGGTTGACGCTTCAATGGGAGCCATTCTATCCCAGCGCTTCCAGTCTGACGATAAGGTTCATCCTTGCGCTTATTTTCTCATCGCCTGTCGCCATCTGAGCGCAACTATGATGTGGGTAACCGTGAACTGCCGCCATCCGCTTAGCCCTAGGCGAATGGCGACAGTGGTTGGAGGGGGCGACCGTTCCTTTTGTCGTTTGGACAGACCATAAGAACCTTGAGTACATCCGTTCTGCCAAACGACTTAATGCCCGTCAAGCTAATCGTTTCGAGTTTGTGATTTCTTACCGTCCGGGTAGCAAGAACACCAAGCCTGATGCCTTATCCCGTCTGTTTAGTTCTTCTGTGGTTTCTACTGATCCCGAGGGGATTCTTCCTTATGGGCGTGTTGTCGGGTTAACAGTCTGGGGAATTGAAAGACAGGTTAAGCAAGCACTCACGCACACTTTGTCCTAGTAACCTCCTTTTGGGTTCCTGTTTCCACTCGTCTGGCTGTTCTTCAGTGGGCTCACTCTGCCAAGTTAGCTGGTCATCCCGGTGTTCGAGGCACTCTTGCGTCTATTCGCCAGCGCTTTTGGTGGCCGACTCAGGAGCGTGACACGCGCCGTTTCGTGGCTGCTTGTTCGGACTGCGCGCAGACTAAGTCGGGTAACTCTCCTCCTGCCGGTCGTCTCAGACCGCTCCCCATTCCTTCTCGACCATGGTCTCACATCGCCTTAGGCTTCACACCGGTCTGCCTTTGTCTGCGGGGAAGACTGTGAGAGCCGCCAATAAACGCAGGATTAAGAGTCCAAGGTATTTTGCGGCCAGAGAGCAACCTTCCTCACGACAGCTTCTCGTAAGTTGACTCGGTTCATTGGTCCGTTCCGTGTCTCCCAGGTCGTCAATCCTGTCGCTGTGGATGCGACATCTTCGTCGCGTCCATCCTGTCTTCCATGTCTCCTGTGTTAAGCCCTTTCTTCGCACCCCGTTCGTCTTCCCTCCCCTCCCGTCCTTGTCGAGAGCGCACCTATTTACAAGGTACATAAGATCATGGACATGCGTTCTGGGGACGGGGTCACCAATACTTAGTGGATTGGGAGGGTTACGGTCCTGAGGAGAGGAGTTGGGTTCCGTCTCGGGACGTGCTGGACCGTTCACTCATCGATGATTTCCTCCGTTGCCGCCAGGATTCCTCCTCGAGTGCGCCAGGAGGCGCTCGGTGAGTGGGGGGTACTGTCATGTTTGTCATTTATTATCATGTCTTGTCCCTGTGCTCCCCATTCTGTTCGTTTCCCTCTGCTGGTCTTATTGGGTTCTTTCCCTCTTTCTATCCCTCTCTCTCCCCCTCCCCCTCTCACTCTCTCGCTCTCTCTTCTCTCTATCGTTCCGTTCCTGCTCCCAGCTGTTCCTATTCCCCTAATCATCATTTAGTCTTCCCACACCTGTTCCCGATCCTTTCCCCTGATTAGAGTCCCTATTTATTCCTTTGTGTTCCGTTCCTGTCCCGTCGGTTCCTTGTTTAGTATTCACCATGCTGTGATTGCGTTTCGCCCTGTCCTGTCGTGTTTTTGCTGTGATTGTGTATCGCCCTGTCCTGTCGTGTTTTTGCCTTCATCAGATGCTGCGTGTGAGCAGGTGGTCAACTACGGCCTGCGCCTACCCGAAGCGACCTGCAGTCTGAGCTTCTCCTGTCATTCCCCTCTACAGACTAGAGGATTTCTGTTATTCCCTGTTTGGACTTGAATAAACTCTGTTTCTGTTAAGTCGCTTTTGGGTCCTCTATCACCAGCATGACATTGGAGGCAGCTTATGGTAGAGAAATTAACATTAAATTATCTGGCAACAGCTCTGGTGGACATTCCTGCAGTCAGCATGACAAGTGCACGTTCCCTCAAAAACTTGAGATATCTGGGGCATTGTGTTGTGAGGACAAAACTGCACATTTGAGAGTGGCCTTTAATTTCCCCCAGCACAAGGTGCACCTGTGTAATGATCATGCTGTTTAATCAGCTTCTTGAATTGCCACACCTGTCAGGTGGATGGATTATTTTTGCAAAGGATAAATGCCCCCTAGAAGGCATGTAAACAAATGTATGCACAAAATGCGAGAGAAATAAGCTTTTTGTACGTATGGAACATTTCTGGGATCTTTTAGTTTGGCTCACGAAACATGGGACCAACACTTTACATGTTGCATTTTTTTCAGTATATTTTATACAAGGTATGTCTATGTTGGTTACCATGATGACATAATCCTGTGGTTGAAATATCACTCTCAAAACAATAATTTTGATGACTTTTCCAAATCCAGTGTATATTCCACGTAGATTCCATGTCACAATACGTTGACATTGCGTTGAAAGAATGTTGATTTAACCAGTTTGTGCCCAGTGGGGTCGATTCCCTGTGAGGGATACAAGCCCAAAGTGCCAATTATAGGGTTTAGCCTGGGTGCCGCTGCCAATATAGTGAAATCACTATCTCTTGATCTAAAGTAACTACAAAAATCCCCCCAAAGACACAATGACCACCCCTGTAGATGTGGAAATTAACTTGGTTTACATTGTGCTGGATCAATGGGTCGCATCAAAGAGTAGACAGTGTTATCACAAGAAAGATCAGACAATCAGACACACTGGTTTAAATCATCTTTCACAATCTACCCCCCAGTTTGCTAAAATTCTCAATACAAGACTCGGGTAATCCTATGGATGAATAACTTCTGGCTGCAGGACTTCCATCAGACTTTTTGGGCAGGCTGCCCCATATGATTCCTAAAAAAAGGTTAATCTCCTGCAAAGTTATGCTTTGTGCTAATTATTTAAGGGAATTAGAAGGATTTTCTTGATATGGGTCAGGCCAGCGACTGTGCTGTGTCACCATAGATTACAGGACCTGGGGGGCTGTCAGGGGTGTATGGCGCCTACACAACCAGAGTAAAAAACATCTGGCACCGCACACTATTTCAGCAATCAAACTCAAATCCACATGGGAGTTGGATGCAATTACACTTGTAATATTCTAAGGGGGATTTTCAGTCGGAGGTGAGGGAGGTAGACAAAGGAAGCAGACAGCTGCAAAACAAGACAAGTACTGTTTTAAATGTGTATTTCAAACAAAGAGTGACTTGTTGAATGAGGTCAGGATTGAGGAGGAAGGGTGATGCTTGACTAATGCAGGGTTGAGACATGACTAGGGGAGGTATCAGTTCTGAGGAGGAAGGGTTACGATCTGACTTCTGAGGAGGAAGCTCTGAAGATGGAGGAAGGTCTTACTGACATGGAGGGAGTTCCTAATATGTATTCCGTTCTTGGGTGACTCCTCATCCAATTCTCTCTCGTTAGAATTTTATGTGAATGGAAAAAAATATTTTCTATTTTGGTCAGTAGTTATCAAAGAAATGGGATTTACTTGCAATCCACAATAAATATAAAATCAAAGAAGAGGAATTCGCAAGTGCTTGTACATTCTTGTCAGAATGTTTAATATGAGGTAAGGTAGTTAAACAATTCCACAAAGGCCTACTCAAACAAAACAATTAATGTTGCCTTGATGTAGGAGAAGAGGGATTTTCACATCGCCTCAGTAGCAAGTAAAAACTGTCAGTCATATCAAACAACATTCGTTCTCTCCTCTGGGGTTCCTGGATGAGATTGCATGACCTTTCCCTGCCAGAGTTCCCCCCGTGCTTGGTTGAACATTACAGTGCATTTTGGGAAAGTATTCAGACCCCTTGACTTTTTCCACATTTTGTTACGTTATAGCCTTATTCTAAAATGGATTAAATACATCAATCTACACACAATACCCCATAATGACAAAGCGAAACAGTTTATTTTTTATTTTTTTTGCAAATGTATTAAAAATAAAAAACAGTAAGTATAACATAAGTATTCAGACCTTTGCAATGGGACTCGAAATTGAGCTCAGGTGCATCCTGTTTCCATTGATCATTCTTGAGATGTTTCTACAACTTGGAGTCTACCTGTGGTCAATTCAATTGATTGGATATGATTTGGAAAGGCACACACCTGTCTATATATAGGTCTCACAGTTGACAGTGCATGTCAGAGTTGGCTGCACGGTCAAACTGAGCAATCGGGGAGAAGGTCCTTGGTCAGGGAGCTGACAAACAAGCTGATGGTCACTCTGACAGAGCTCTAGAGTTCCTCTGTGGAGATGGGAGAACCTTCCAGAAGGACAACCATCTCTGCAGCACTCCACCAATCAGACCTTTATGGTAGAGTGCCCAGATGGAAGCCACTCTTCAATAAAAGGCACAGCCCGCTTGGAGTTTGCCAAAGACAGCTAACGGACAGCTCTCAGCCCTTGAGAAACAAGATTCTCTGGTCTGATGAAACAAAGATTTAACTATTTGGTCTGAATGTCAAGCGTCACATCTGGAAGAAACCTGGCACCATCCCTACAATGAAGCATGGGGGTGGCAGCATCATGCTGTTGGGATGTTTTTCAGAGGCGGGGACTATGAAACTAGTCAGGATCGAGGGAAAGATGAATGGAGAAAAGTACAGAGAGATCATTGATGAAAACCTGCTCCTGAGCGCTCAGGGCCTCAGATTGGGGAAAAGCTTCACCTTTCAACAAGACAACAACCCCAAGCACACAGCCAAGACAACGCAGGAGTGGATTTGAGATAAGTCTTCTGTAACGGATCTCCTCCTCTTCGTCTGAGGAGGAGTAAGGATCGGAACACAGCGCAGCGTGGTAAGTGTTTATGATTAATTTAATTAAAGAAAGCACTGACCACTGAATCAAACCAATAACGTGAATTTACCAAACGAAACAGTACCTTGTGGCCCAAACAGTCACACGGAAACAAACACCCACAACTCAAAAGTGAAACCCAGGCTACCTAAGTATGATTCTCAATCAGAGACAACTAACGACACCTGCCTCTGATTGAGAACCATACTAGGCTGAACTCAAAACCCCAACATAGAAAAACAAACACACCTTGACAATACTAAATAAAGACAAAACAAAGGAAATAAAGGTCAGAACATGACAGATGCTCCCCACCCAACCTGATAGAACTTGAGAGTATCTGCATAGAAGAATGGGGGATTCTAGGCTGTAACCGCTGGCAAATGTGCTTCAACAAAGTACTGAGTAAAGGGTTCGAATACTTATGTAAATGGGATATTTCAGTATTATTATAAATATATATATATATATATTTTAGGGGTAGATTAGTTTCAATATGGCAGAAAGATTGTAGCTTCCATCAATGTAATTGTTTCCAAACCCCAGATATACAGTGCCTTGCAAAAGTATTTGGCCCCCTTGAACTTTGCAACCTTTTGCCACATTTCAGGCTTCAAACATAAAAATATAAAACTGTATTTTTTTGTGAAGAATCAACAACACGTGGGACACAATCATGAAGTGGAATGACATTTATTGGATATTTCAAACTTTTTTAACAAATCAAAAACTGAAAAATTGGGCGTGCAAAATTATTCAGCCCCTTTACTTTCAGTGCAGCAAACTCTCTCCAGAAGTTCAGTGAGGATCTCTGAATGATCCAATGTTGACCGAAATGACTAATGATGATAAATACAATCCACCTGTGTGTAATCAAGTCTCCGTATAAATGCACCTGCACTGTGATAGTCTCAGAGGTCCGTTAAAAGTGCAGAGAGCATCATGAAGAACAAGGAACACACCAGGCAGGTCCGAGATACTGTTGTGAAGAAGTTTAAAGCCGGATTTGGATACAAAAATATTTCCCAAGCTTTAAACATCCCAAGGAGCACTGTGCAAGCGATAATATTGAAATGGAAGGAGTATCAGACCACTGCAAATCTACCAAGACCTGGCCGTCCCTCTAAACTTTCAGCTCATACAAGGAGAAGACTGATCAGAGATGCAGCCAAGAGGCCCATGATCACTCTGGATGAACTGCAGAGATCTACAGCTGAGGTGGGAGACTCTGTCCATAGGACAACAATCAGTTGTATATTGCACAAATCTGGCCTTTATGGAAGAGTGGCAAGAAGAATGTAACGTCGTTCGTCTGTTGTATGAAGAGAGTCAGACCGAAATGCAGCGTGTAGGTTACTCATGACTTTAATGAAGATAATAGCGGTAGATGAAATAACTGTATATGAAAGCAACAAACGAAACGAAAACCTATTACAGCCTATCTGGTGACTACAACACTAAGACAGGAACAAACACCCACAAAATACAACGCAAACTCAGGCTGCCTAAATACGGTTCCCAATCAGAGACAACGATAAGCAGCTGACTCCAATTGAGAATCGCCTCAGGCAGCCAAGTCTAACTAGACACACCCCTAATCATACACAATCCCAATTACTACAAACCCCAATACGAAAACACAACATATAAACCCATGTCACACCCTGGCTTACCCAAACATATACCAAAAACACAAAATATAATGACCAGGGCGTGACAGAACCCCCCCCCCCCCCTAAGGTGCGGACTCCGGGACGCACCTCAAGAGCATAGGGAGGGTCCGGGTGGGCGTCTGTCCATGGTGGCGGTTCTGGCTCGGGACGTGGACCCCACTCCATTAATGTCCTATTTCCTCTCCTTCACGTCCTGGGATAATCCACTTTCTCCGCCGACCATGGCCTAATAGTCCTCACCCTGATCCCCACATAACTGAGGGGCAGCTCAGGACAGAGGGGCAGCTCGGGACAGAGGGGCAGCTCGGGACAGAGGGGCATCTCAGGACAGAGGGGCAGCTCAGGACAGAGGGGCATCTCAGGACAGAAGGGCATCTCAGGACAGAGGGGCAGCCCGAGACTGAGGGGCAGCTCGGGACAGAAGCAGCCTGGTACTGAGAGGAAGCCTAGTACTGAGAGGAAGCTCAGTACTGAGAGGAAGCTCAGACAGGTAGTAGGCTCCGGTAAATCCTGGCTGGCTGGTGGAACTGGAAGATTCAGGTTGTCTGGCCGATCTAGAAGATCTTGGCAGACTGGCACTTCTGGCGGATCCTGGCAGACTGGCACTTCTGGCGGATCCTGGCAGACTGGCGACGCTGGGCCGACTGGCGGCGCTGGGCAGACTGGGAGCACTGGGCAGACTGGGAGCACTGGGCAGACTGGGAGCACTGGCGGCACTGGGCAGACTGGGAGCACTGGGCAGACTGGGAGCACTGGGCAGACTGGGAGCACTGGGCAGACTGGGCAGACTGGAGACTCCGGCAGCGCAGGAGAGGAGAAAGGCTCTGGCTGTGCTAAACAGGCGGGAGACTCCAACAGCGCAGGAGAGGAGAGAAGCTCTGGCTGCGCTAAACAAGCGGGAGACTTTGGCAGCGCAGGAGGGGAGAAAAGCGCTGGCTGCGCTGAACAGGCGAGGCGCACTGGAGGCCTGGTGCGTGGTGCTGGAACTGGTGGTACTGGCGCGAGGACACGCACAGGAAGCCTGGTGCGGGGAGCTGCTACCGGAGGACTGGTGTGTAGAGGTGGCTCTGGATAGACCGGACCGTGCAGGCGCACTGGAGCTCTTGAGCACCGAGCCTGCCCAAGCTTACCTGGCTCAATGCCCACTCTAGCCCGGCCAATAGGAAGGGCTGGTATGTGTCGCAGCTGGCTCTGCACCCGCACTGGAAACACCGTGCGCTCCATAGCATAACACGGTGCCTGCCCGGTCTCTCTAGCCCAACGGTGAGCACAGGGAGTATGCGCAGCTCTCCTACCTGGCATAACTATTCTCCCCTCTAGCCCCCCCCAATACATTTTTTGGGGTGACTTTCCGGTTTCCAACTGCGTCGCCGTGCTGCCTCCTCATACCTGCGCCTCTCCGCTTTAGCTGCTTCTATTTCCTCCTTCCTTCTATTTCCTCCCGGCTGCGCCCAGGGTCCTTTTCCGTCTAATTCCTCCTCCCATGTCCAAATCTCCAAATGGTGCAGTCTCTCCCACTGCAAGTGTTCTTCACGATTAACAGGGAGAGTAGGCTCAGGTCTGACTCCTGACTCAGCCACTCTCTCTCTGCGCTTTCCCCCGTTACCTTCGGCCCTCGCTCTGTATAGCTGCGCCTTCCTCTTCGACTCCATACGTTCATAGCCCTCTTCGCATTGCTGTAGGGAATCCCAGGCGGGCTCCTGCACTCGCTCTGGGTCGGCCGCCCACCTGTCGATTTCTTCCCACGTAGTATACTCCATGCTTCTGCTGTCCATAACGTCCTCCTTTAGATCCTGCCAGTTCACACGCTGCTCGGTCTGTGAGTGGTGGGTTTTTCTGTAACGTCGTTAGTCTGTTGTATGAAGAGAGTCAGACCGAAATGCAGCGTGTAGGTTACTCATGACTTTAATGAAGATAATAGCGGTACATGAAACAACTGTATATGAAAACAACAAACGAAACAAAAACCCCTTACAGCCTATCTGGTGACTACAACACTAAGACAGGAACAAACACCCACAAAATACAACGCGAACTCAGGCTGCCTAAATACGGTTCCCAATCAGAGACAACGATAAGCAGCTGACTCCAATTGAGAATCGCCTCAGGCAGCCAAGCCTAACTAGACACACCCCTAATTATACACAATCCCAATTACTACAAACCCCAATATGAAAACACAACATATAAACCCATGTCACACCCTGGCTTAATCAAACATATACCAAAAACACAAAATATAATGACCAGGGCGTGACAAAGAAAGCCATTTCTTAAAGATATCCATAGAAAGTGTCGTTTAAAGTTTGCCACAAGCCACCTGGGAGACACACCAAACATGTGGAAGAAGGTGCTCTGGTCAGATGAAACCAAAATTGAACTTTTTGGCAACAATGCAAAACGTTTTGTTTGGCGTAAAAGCAACATAGCACATCACCCTGAACACACCATCCCCACTGTCAAACATGGTTGTGGCAGCATCATGGTTTGGGCCTGCTTTTCTTCAGCAGGGACAGGGAAGATGGTTAAAATTGATGGGAAGATGGATGGAGCCAAATACAGGACCATTCTGGAAGATAACCTGATGGAGTCTGCAAAAGACCTGAGATTGGGACGGAGATTTGTCTTCCAACAAGACAATGAACCAAAACATAAAGCAAAATCTACAATGGAATGGTTCAAAAATAAACACATCCAGGTGTTAGAATGGCCAAGTCAAAGTCCAGACCTGAATCCAATCGAGAATCTGTGGAAAGAACTGAAAACTGCTGTTCACAAATGCTCTCCATCCAACCTCACTGAGCTCGAGCTGTTTTGCAAGGAGGAATGGGAAAAAATATCAGTCTCTCGATGTGCAAAACTGATAGAGACATACCCCAAGCGACTTACAGCTGTAATCGCAGCAAAAGGTGGCACTACAAAGTATTGATTTAAGGGGGTTGAATAATTTTGCACGCCCAATTTTTCAGTTTTTGATTTGTTAAAAAAGTTTGAAATTTCCAATAAATGTCGTTCCACTTCATGATTGTGTCCCACTTGTTGTTGATTCTTCACAAAAAATACAGTTTTATATCTTTATGTTTGAAGCCTGAAATGTGGCAAAAGGTCGCAAAGTTCAAGGGGGCTGAATAATTTTGCAAGGCACTGTATATATATATATGAGAACCATACTAGGCTGAACTCAATATATATATATATATATATATATATATATATATATATATATATATATATATATATATACACACAAATTACCATTCAAATGTTTGGGGTCACTTAGAAATATCCTTGTTTTTGAAAGAAATGCTAATATTTTGACCATTAACATAACATCAAATTGATCCGAAGTACAGTGTAGACATTGTTAATGTTGTAAAGGACTATTGTAGCTGGAAACGGCTGATTTTTTAATGAAATATCTACATAGGTGTACAGAGGCCCATTATCAGCAACCATCATTCCTGTGGTCCAATGGCATGATGCTGGCCTTCTAGGCAGAGTTGAAAAGAAAAAGCCGTATTTCAGACTGGCTAATAAAAAGAAAAGATTAAGATGGGCAAAAGAACACAGACACTGAACAGAGGAACTTTGCCTAGCAGGCCAGCATCCCAGGGTTGCCTTTTCACTGTTGACGTTGAGACTGGTGTTTTGCAGGTACTATTTAATGAAGCTGCCAGTTGAGGACATGTGAGGCATCTGTTTCTCAAACTAGACACTCTAATGTACTTGTCCTCTTGCTCAGTTGTGCACTGGGGCCTCCCACTCCTCTTTCTATTCTGGTTAGGGCCAGTTTGCGCTGTTCTGTGAAGGGAGTAGTACACAGTATTGTACGAGATCTTCAGTTTCTTGGCAAATTCTCGCATGGAATAGCCTTAATTTATCAGAACAGGAGAAGACTGACGAGTTTCAGAAGAAAGGTCTTTATTTCTGGCCACTTTGAGCCTGTAATCAAACCCACAAATGCTAATGCTCCAAATACTCATCTAGTCTAAAGAAGGCCAGTTTTATTTTCAGCTGTGCTAACATAATTGCAAAGGGGTTTTGTAATGATCAATTAGCCTTGGATTAGCTAACACAACTTGCCACTGGAATACAGGAGTGATGGTTGCTGATAATGGGCCTCTGTACGCCTATGTAGATATTCCATTAAAAATCAACTGTTTCCAGCTACAATAGTCATTTACAACATTAACAATGTCTACACTGCATTTCCGATCAATTTGATGTTATTTGAATGGACCAAAAATGTGCTTTTCTTTCAAAAACAAGGACATTTCTAAGTGACCCCAAACTTTTGAACGGTAGTGTATATATTTTAATACATTTGCAAACATTTATAAAAACCTGTTTTTGCTTTGTTATTATGGGGTAATGTGTGTAGATTGATGGAAAACAAACTATTTAGGCTGTAACATAACAATATGTCAAAAAAGTCAAGGGGTCTAAATACTTTCTGAATGCACTGTATGTGATTAGAGGAAGTCACACCTGCTACCCTAGATATCACTACTGTCAGGGCTGGCTGAGTGACTGCTATTAAAAACAGGACAACATGTGACACTGTTGCGGTCTGAGGTGGGATTCTTGGTGAACTAGTACAGTTGTATAGGAGAAGGAAATAAATAGGGCCAACCAAAAAAGCCTCTCAAGTGGATATTTATGGCAGGCATTTGTGAGTCAGAGCACATTTCAATGTATACACGTCACAGTGTCTCCCCCAGTGTTAGTGTATTATGTGGCTTCCTGTTTGGGAGGTGCTGAGTCATGGTAGTAATGGAGAGTGAAATTAAAATTGAGGCAAATTGAAACATTGAGTCACAAACCATTATGCTACATCAAATAGATAACATGGTTGTGACTCCTACAATTGACTCATTCACTTTATCTTTGCAGGGAATTAATATTTTAATTTGTTACAACTTGCTACATTGTATCCACAGGGGTATTTCCATCCAATGTTTAGTGTGCTCTGGCTTTGTTTTCCCCATATTAGGATGTTTATCATTAGAATGAATAGTGTTCATAGTGTTCATGAATAAATGCCACATCAGTGTAATATAGGGGCTATAATAAAACTTCCAATATAAACTTTCCGTTATAAGCTAATCAAAGTCCACTACATGTTATGACCCAAATTCTTATAGTAAAATATTTAAATCCTGGATTTGTAAGAATTCAAAGTAAGAGGTGCTCTGCTTCAAGGAATTTGAATTTCCCCTAATGCTAATTTGCATGTGTCACCACCATCACCACTGCTTTCGGAATGAATGCAGCCCAGTTTACAAGTTTTGTCGTCAAATGAGTAGGCAACTGTAACGAATCTGTTGGGAAGATAGGAGAACACCCCACCAACTTTTTGTGGCGGAAATGGAGCGCGTTTGAATGTGACAGCATCACACCACTTCTGATCATGTAAGTACATCGTTTTACTCCTATAGCTAACTATGGAAATACCATTATTTACATGCGACAACAGTCTGCACATGGCAAAAGCTTTTATTGGGGAGACGATATGAGTCGAATCGTCATGATGTAGCCAAGCGTTCGTCAGCGAAATTTCTAATGGTGTTGATGCACAGGTTTTGGGATTAAATTGTTTTAACAAACGCGTTTACCAAACACCGTGCATGCATACTGCACAGAGTAGATCACAAATGCCAACTCGTTTATAGCTGAAGGTCGAATGGTCACAACATCGCACTGCGCTACCTCGAAATGACAGGTGCACCGTTACATTTGAAATATGTCATGCCATGCGTGTGCATGAGGCGAGGTGTTCGATTAGCCTATGTTACATGCGAGCAGGTCCAACATGTTCTTTGATATGTTTGTAACAACTATATGACCTTGCAACATTAGTAAGCCTATATTTTATTATTTCACATTTTGTGTGTGTGTGAGAGAGAGAGAGAGAGAGAGAGAGAGAGAGAGAGAGAGAGAGAGAGAGAGAGAGAGAGAGAGAGAGAGAGAGAGAGAGAGAGAGAGAGAGAGAGAGAGAGAGACATAATGTTTGGTCAGCTGTAGGATGTTGTGTTTATATGAACTATGCACAGTCCCAGTAGGCTACACAGCCTCATCCTATGTGTGGGGGGTCTCCCTGCACGACTTCTCAAAATATCCCCTATAGAATAGACATATCATAACATAGCAGCACAACTGTAAACGCACTCTCTCTTTTACAATGTGCTTCTGTGCTCAGATAAGCAATTGCTTATAGTCATCTGGAGTGAGATTGCATTCTCAGCTGTGTGGTGGCAGCAGTTCTGAGGAAAAGGGTCCTGCCCCTTTCAGGACAGTATAGTATCTTTTAATTAAGCTGCTCATTTAGAAATGTTCACCTGCAACATCCTTAATAACATAAAGGATTGCATCAACTATTGCAACAACACATCATCAGTAGGGTAAAACTAACCTGTCTCACAACGGTCTAATGCCTTTAATGTTACTTGCTCTGTGCCAATGGGAAGGTCATTTTTCAGACATGTCCTTAATAACTTTGTTGTTACATAATCATAACTCACAAATCATAATTCCAAAATCATACCATCATACCATCATACCACCAGCATTACCATTTTATATTACATTATACAGTGTCATAACACACATTACATTTAACCATTTAACCATATAGTTTTGCAACCTCAGGTGGCTTTTACTCAATGGCTTTTACTCAATTAAATCATTGTGGCCAAGGGGTTATTACAGGGTTTATAATTTCTGAGCCGCACTGACACAATCCTTTAATAACTCTAACTACATGTACATATTACCTCGATCATTAAGAGTATCTATACCGCTCTCCAACTCTCCTGCTGTCTCTAGAAAGTTGAAAACAGCAGGTCTGGGACAGGTAGCACGTCCAGTGGAACCCTGACCTGTTCACCGGACGTGCTACCTGTCCCAGACCTGCTGTTTTCAACTCTCTAGGACAAAAGGAGTGGTAGATATACACTTAATGATTGGCTATGAAAAGCCAACTGAGGTGCTAACTTGTTGCACCCTCGACAACTACTGTGATTATTATTATTTGACTATGCTGGTCATTTATGAACATTTGAACATCTTGGCCATGTTCTGTTATAATCTCCACCCGGCACAGCCAGAAGAGGACTGTCCACCCCTCTCTAGGTTTCTTCCTAGGTTTAGGCCTTTCTAGGGAGTTTTTCCTATCCACCGTGCTTCTACACCTGCATTGCTTGCTGTTTGGGGTTTTGGGCTGGGTTTCTGTACAGCACTTTGAGATATCAGCTGATGTAAGAAGAGCTATATAAATCAATTTGATTTGACTAACCCATGCCCCCGCACATTGACTCTGTTCCGGTACCCCCCTGTATATAGCCTCGCTATTGTTATTTTCCTGCTGCTTTTTAATTATTTGTTACTTTTATTTCTTACTTGTCACGCCCTGACCTTAGTATTCTTTGTTTTCTTTATTGTTTTGGTTAGGTCAGGGTGTGACATGGGTGATGTATGTGTTTTTGTACTGTCTAGGGGTTGTTGTACGTTTATGGGCTCGTTTACTATCTAGGTGTTTATGTATGTCTATGGTTATTGTCTATGTCTGTCTATTTGCCTGTGTCTGCACTAGTATTATCATAGCTTCATGTTCGGTTTGTTGTTTTGTATAGTTAAGTGTTCTTCGTCTTCATTAAAAGTATGTATTCATCTTACGCTGCGCCTTGGTCTTCTCACTACGACGAACGTGACATTACTTTTTTAAGGTATTTTCTGAACTGCATTGTTGGTTAAAGGCTTGTAAGTAAGCATTTCACTGTAAGGTTATATTATATTTGGCGCATGTGACAAATACAATTTGATTTGATCTGATCCCTGCCAGAGACAGAATACTTATTGGTGCAAAAGATCACACTTTGGGTTTGAAAGGTATAAGGAGTTCCAAAGAAGCCCAACAGGCATCCCTGGAACTCATGGCACATTAACATCAGGGTGCAGTAAGCTAGAGTCCTACTAACTAACCCTTTCCATGTGCAGCACAACAGCAGAGTATTAGCAAGGCTGTTAAGTCAACTCTGTGCCCGCTCTCACCCCCAGAGTCCATCCCAAGCCCCCACAGCTCCCAAATAAACAATACTCCACCAGCTCTGATCCGGCTGCTGTGAGCCAATATTTAGAGGCTGTGACTTTAAAGCAGGAGCTCCGACGAGATGTAACTTGCACAGTAATGTCAAGCTGCGGTTTGGCAGCCAGTACAATAATGTTGTCTCATTGCTGTGTGGAGCTTTTTGGGACAGCTCCCATGAATCAGAAGACACATTTCGATGGATGGAGGAAATCTGTAAGATCAAAGCTGTATCAAATGGTTCCAAAGTACGCAATCTCATATTTACCACTGATATGTGCTGGTTTGGGTCTCTCAGGTCCAATCTGATCGAAAGAAAAGTCATACCTCAAGAGATGGAAATTGAGAAGGAAGTGCATCATATACTGTAGACCTTAGCCAAGTACATTCCTGAGACAATAACGACCCAGACCATAAGACCCATTTTGCAGTTTCTTCGGCGACGTCATCTACAAAATTGCTTCCAACACTCTACTCAGCAAACTGGATGCAGTTTATCACAGTGCCATCCGTTTTGTCACTAAAGCACCTTATACTACCCACCAGTGCGACTTGTATGCTCTAGTCGGCTGGCCCTCGCTACATATTCGTCGCCAGACCCACTGGCTTCAGGTCATCTACAAGGCCATGCTAGGCAAAGCTCCTCCTTATCTCAGCTCACTGGTCACGATGGCAACACCCATCCGTAGCACGCGCTCCAGCAGGTGTATCTCATTGATCATCCCTAAAGCCAACACCTCATCCGGCCGCCTTTCGTTCCAGTACTCTGCTGCCTGTGACTGGAACGAATTGCAAAAATCGCTGAAGTTGGAGACTTTTATCTCCCTCACCAACTTCAAACATCAGCTAGCTGAGCAGCTAACCGATCGCTGCAGCTGTACATAATCTATTGGTAAATAGCACACCCATTTTCACCTACCTCATCCCCACAGTTTTTATTTATTTACCTTTCTGCTCTTTTGCACACCAATATCTCTACCTGTACATGATCATCTGATCATTTATCACTCCAGTGTTAATCTGCAATATTGTAATTATTCGCCTACCTCCTCATGCCTTTTGCACACATTGTATATAGACTCCCCTTTTTTCTCTGTGTTATTGACTTGTTAATTGTTTACTCCATGTGTAACTCTGTGTTGTCTGTTCACACTGCTATGCTTTATCTTGGCCAGGTCGCAGTTGCAAATGAGAACCTGTTCTCAACTAGCCTACCTGGTTAAATAAAGGTGAAAAAAATAAATAAATAAATGACCATGCCAAGAATTTAGTGCACAAACTCAGAACTTATACATTCACTTGTTTTCCTGAAACTGGCTAAAACGACAAAAGGGAGGTCCAAATTAGAGTTAAATATATTCCCTGTATTTTACAAATGTTCCAACCCGAGAAAAAAAACACTTTTCTCCCCAGTAACCCAGTACTTCCTGCCCAAACTGGAAGTGTCATCATAAAGCATATAAATGCCTGGATTTGATTAGGGCAATGATCGGCATGAAAATTCAACCCTGATGCTACCTGAGCCTGATGAGCCCTACATTAAAGACATTATATGAACCCTACATTAAAGATATTTTATGAGCCCTACATTAAATACTTTTTATGATCCCAAGCCAAAAACAGCCCAAAATGATCTTAGCGAAGATTGAACGGTTATAGGTGTGATTAAATAACTGCTATGGTCAACCGCCATCGCACGTTCCCTTTTCTTTCAAACTCCCTGTGAGTTCTATTGGCTAATGTATGTAACAGTCAGCAATCAAGAGATTGCATCACTCGTCCAATAGTCTATTAGTATAAGAAACAATAAAAAAAAAATTTCCAGCAAGCTAATCTCGTCTAGCTTTTCCTGGGACTCCAAGAGCTAAGGAGCGCTTTTTAAGGAGAGAGGCCAGTAGAGTGCAGGTGTGTAATACGCAAGAGACAGAGGCTAAAAGTTAGAAGCTTATGCATAACCCATTATTCATGAACTAAATATAAGGCTAGTAGGCCTAATAAATACAATGTATAACCTGAAAGAGGTAGGCTAGGATATACAGTTGAAGTCGGAAGTTTACATACACCTTAGCCAAATACATTTAAACTCAGTTTTTCACAATTCTTGACATTTAATCCGAGTAAAAATTCCCTGTCTTAGGTCAGTTAGGATCATCACTTTATTTTAAGAATGTGAAATGTCAGAATAATAGTAGAGAGTGATTTATTTCAGCTTTTATTTCTTTCATCGCAGTGGGTCAGAAGTTTACATGCACTCAATTAGTATATGGTAGCATTGCCTTTAAATTGTTTAAATTGGATCAAACGTTTCGGGTAGCCTTCCACAAGCTTCTCACAATAAGTTGGGTTCCAGTCACAGGCAGCAGAGAACTGGAAGGAAAGGCGGCCAAATGAGCTATTGGCTTTAGGGATGGTCGGTGAGATACACCTGCTGGAGCGGGTGGGTGTTGCCCTCATGACCAGTGAGCTGAGATAAGGTGGAGCTTTACCTAGCATGGACTTGTAGATGACCTGGAGCCAGTGGGTCTGGCGACGAATATGTAGCGAGGGCCAGCCGACTAGAGCATACAGGTCGCAATGGTGGGTGGTATAAGGTGCTTTTGTAACAAAGCGGATGGCACTGTGATAAACTGCATCCAGTTTGCTGAGTAGAGTATTGGAAACCATTTTGTAGATGACATCGCCTAAATCGAGGATCGGTAGGAGAGTCAGTTTTACTAGGGTAAGTTTGGCGGCGTGAGTGAAGGAGGCTTTGTTGCGAAATATAAAGCAGATTCTAGATTTGATTTTGGATTGGGGATGTTTGATATGAGTCTGGAAGGAGAGTTTACAGTCTAGCCAGACACCTAGGTACTTATAGATGTCCACATATTCTAGGTCGGAACCATCCAGGGTGGTGATGCTAATCGGGCATGTGGGTGCAGGCAGCGAACGGTTGAAAAGCATGCATTTGGTTTTACTAGCGTTTAAGAACAGTTGGAGGCCACGGAAGGAGTGTTGTATGGCATTGAAGCTCGTTTGGAGGTTAGATAGCACAGTGTCCAAGGAAGGGCCAGAAGTATACAGAATGGTGTCGTCTGCGTATAGGTGGATCAGGGAATCGCCCGCAGCAAGAGCAACATCATTGATATATACAGAGAAAACAGTCGGCCCGAGAATTGAACTCTGTGGCACCCCCATAGAGACAGCCAGAGGACCGGACAACATGCCCTTCGATTTGACACACTGAACTCTGTCTGCAAAGTAGTTGGAGAACCAGGCAAGGCAGTCATTAGAAAAACCGAGGCTACTGTGTCTGCCGATAAGAATATGGTGATTGACAGAGTCTAAAGCCTTGGCCAGGTCGATGAAGACGGCTGCACAGTGCTGTCTTTTATTGATGGCGGAGGTGCACCCGTGACCGGCTCGGAAACCAGATTGCACAGCGGAGAAGGTACGGTGGGATTCGAGATGGTCAGTGATCTGTTTGTTGACTTGGCTTTCGAAGACCTTAGATAGGCAGGGCAGGATGGATATAGGTCTGTAACACTGTTATGGACCAGTGGCTTCTTCCTTGCTGAGCGGCCTTTCAGGTTATGTCAATATAGGACTTGTTTTACTGTGGCTATAGATACCTTTGTACCTGTTTCCTCCAGCATCTTCACAAGGTCCTTTGCTGTTGTTCTGGGATTGATTTGCACTTCTCGCACCAAAGTATGTTCATCTCTAGGAGACAGAACACATCTCCTTCCTGAGTGGTATGATGGCTGTGTGGTCCCATGGTGTTTATACTTGCGTACTATTGTTTGTACAGGTGAACGTGGTACCTTCAGGCATTTGTAAATTGCTCCCAAGGATGAACCAGACTTGTGGAGGTCTACACTCTTTTTTCTGAGGTCTTGGCTGATTTCTTTTGATTTTCCCATGATGTCAAGCAAAGAGGCACTGAGTTTTAAGGTAGGCCTTGAAATACATCCACATGTACACCTCCAATTGACTCAAATGATGTCAATTCGCCTATCAGAAGCTTCTAAAGCCATGACATCATTTTCTGGAATTTTCCAAGCTGTTTAAAGGCACAGTCAACTTAGTGTATGTAAACTTCTGACCCACTGGAATTGTGATCCAATGAATTATAAGTGAAAAAATCTGCCTGTTAACAATTGTTGAAAAATGTATTGTGTCGTGCACAATGTAGATTTCCTAACCGACTTGTCAAAACTATAGTTTGTTAAGAAGAAATGTGTGGATTGGTTGAAAAACGAGTTTTAATGACTCCAACCTAAGTGTATGTGAACTTACGACATCAACTGTATGTTTCCCGCAAGAGAGTGACGGTTAATGTCATTGGATGTTAATTATTTGACTAGGCTACCTGTATTTGACATTGTGTTGTTATTCGCTGAACACTAGATGGTTTCATTTTAATTTTGGCAGTGAAATGGGGCTACTCAGGCGAGCAAAAAAACTCATCCAAATGTATGGCCCTTTGGAAAATATAAATGGACTGTGTAACGTCGTTCTTCGTTTGTAGAAAGAGAGTCGGACCGAAATGCAGCGTGGTGGTTACTCATGTCTTTAATGAAGGAAGAGCGATACATGAAATAACTATACAAAATGCAAAACAACAAAACGGAACGTGAAACCTATTACAGCCTATCTGGTGAACACTACACAGAGACAGGAACAATCACCCACGAAATACAAAACGAAACTCAGGCTACCTAAATACGGTTCCCAATCAGAGACAACGAGAATCATCTGACTCTGATTGAGAACCGCCTCAGGCAGCCAAGCCTATACAACACCACTAATCAGCCGCGATCCCAAATACTACAAACCCCAATACGAAAATACAATAACATAAACCCATGTCACACCCTGGCCTGACCAAATAATATAACGAAAACTGTAGATTGAACGAAATGTAGATTAGCCAGGACACGGTTACACAACACAGCGCAGCAGAACTACCTGAGAGGTGTCAGGGAGGACCAGGGAGTTGAGAAAATAATCATCTGCAAGAATGTAAATCTCCACAGAAATCCTCTATGCAGTCAAGACATTTGGTCTGAAAACAAGATTAAATCCATGAAAGTATTTTGACTTAAGGCATGGAATGTACTCATTAGCTTCCCATTAAGAAAATAAGCTTGGGGTTGTTTTCAGGGCTTAATAAAGCATTGGGGATGTTTTCAGGTCTTCATAAAGCCGGTGAGACTTCAAGATAGCAAAATACACAGACTGCACAGGCTGAGCCTGGTTTTAAGGTCTGGAGATTAATACAATCTGCTATTGATTGTCTTTGAAGGCTAGAGCTTGTGACATTCACATACCAGGTCTCAAGCATGGATTACACTTGAGGCTCATGCCATTTCCACGGAGTTGGGTATGGCTGTGTCACGCCCTGGTTTTAGTATTCTGTGTTTTCTTTATTATTTTGGTTAGGCCAAGGTGTGACATGGGTTTATTTAGTGGTGTGTTTTTGTATTGGGTTTTTAGTAGGTTTTGGGATTGTGGCTTAGTAGGGTTGTCTAGAAAAGTCTATGGTTGCCTGAGGCGGTTCTCAATCAGAGGCAGGTGATTATCGTTGTCTCTGATTGGGAACCATATTTAGGCAGCCATATTCTTTGAGTGTTTGGTGGGTGATTGTTCCTGTCTCTGTGTTTGTTGTCAGCAGATAGGCTGTATAGGTTTTCACGTTACTTTTGTTGTTTTTGTATTGTTCTTTTTTTATCGTTATTAAACATGTATGAAAATGACCACGCTGCATTTTGGTCCGACTCTCCTTCGACGGAAGAAAACCGTAACAGGCTGCCTTTTCCTGTTACGCTCCTTGCCTATGGAATAGCCTGCGGGCTAAACTTAAACTTGAGACTCTTGTCCCTCTGTTGCCCATTTTAAATATTTATTGGAGCATTTTTATTTTTGTGTTGCTTGTAACTGTTTCGTGTAATGCAAGTTATTGTGCTATTAGGGGAATAACCTGTTAGGGGAATAACTTGTGTGTAAATGTAATAATCTGCTGCTGTAGTTTTTTTGTGTGTTATCTGTGATCGTTTTATTTGTCTTGTGTAGTTTCTTAAGCATTGTACTTAAACTGTATGTGTAAACATGTATACGCAGGGCCCAGCTGTAAAAGAGACCTCTGTCTCAGTCTGTGTTCCTTGTTGACATAAAGGTATAATGTCAAGAGAATTATGTTCTCAATGTTCATAACCCAATTCAATTATACTACTCAGTCAGCGACCTACAATTTGTAAGATACTGGTCGAATGAAACAGACGGAGGCCCAGCTAAAATAGTCAAAAAGGTTTATTCACGGGAACATTCTAAAGTCAAGAATACAAAACAATTCATTTTATACTGGCTTCTCACGCACACACATTCACGCTAACATTAGCACACAATGTCCTGCTACGCACACACACATTCACACCAACCAGCCGATAGAGATTAGGGAGACCTTGGCCTTGAGACGTACTCCCCGTTCTCTCCCAAATCTCTATTCAGGTCAGCACCGAGCTCAGACTTATTGATTATGATTTTATATATTCTAATCCGTTCCATACAATTACATGTTTCAGGGCGGAATATTCTAATCATTCAATTAACAGATAAATCCAATTAACAATCCACCCTTAATGACTAAATAATACACACTGATACATCAATTGATGTACAAGAATAATCCAGACCAATACATTGCTTATCATATCCTGCCATATGTTACACAATCTATTGCAAGCCCAACGGTTTCTCCCCTCTCTGGGTGGGGAGACCTTCTTCCCTGTTATCAGATTCACAGTGGTCATAAGTTGTCTGCCACGGTTCCTTGTCTGCTATGATCCAAACCCATTTCCATATGTTATACTGTAACAGGGTGGAATACTGTTAATTATTGCTTAACTCCAAAAAATTACACATCTATTTTTATTAATATTGTCAATGTTACTCAAAATCAATCTCACAAAACCAATATGTGTATTTTCATTCCTTATCCATCAATGACTGTTATATGCCTACATTAGGTATCCTACCACTTCTTGTTAGGGTTTTTATTACAATCTTCATAAAAAACAGTCTTAACCCTCAAAAAATAGTCTCATGCAACATTGGCTCCTCGTAGTTAAAAGAAACGGAGCCATCTCCTAGGCCTGGAGGCCTGTATTTGTCATTACACTGGCCGGAGCTCGAAATCGGTCCGTACCTCACCATCTGTTGAATCATTGACCTCTCCAGAGTCCTGGTAATCAAACCTTTCACACAGAGGACCAAACAACATCCACACAGAACCAAGACACTCATACATGTGAAAGTTGCCCACAACACAGTGATTATGACATTTTTCCATTTCCCAAACACACTATTGTCAGGAGAATTTTGTTCTCAATGTTCATAACCCAATTTAATTATATTACTCTCAGCCTGAAACCCAGAATTTGTAGGAAACTGGTTGAAATTAATCATGCGGAGGCCCAGCAGCAATAGTCAAATGTTTATTCACGGGAACTTTCTCCCTATCATTTCCGGTACATTGGTCTATATACCTCCACATTTCATCATAAATGTCCCGCCTCCTCTCAGATAAAATGGCAATATAGTTCACAAGCCTTCTCACATTGTCTGCCACCTGTTAAACAATCTACTACAAACCCAAGGTCTCTCCCCTCCCTGGGTGGGGACAGAATGTCCTGTAAGGAACACAGTATTCCAGCCGGTCTGACGATAGCTCCATTAGTTTCTAACAAGGAACGGAAAGTCCTTGTTCTAATTCTTGACTAAAACTACACACATTATATTCAGTATTGTGATTATAATAAGATTCATACATTCATACAGTAACAGAGTAGTATTCTGTTTAGTTATAGTTCTAAGTTAAATGTATACATAATTTAGTCATTATTCATAAAAATCCCACCACAACTATCAAACCAATTTGTTAGAGCTGGCCTGCTCGCCTCCCTACCACTGAGGAAGTACAGCTCCCGCTCAGCCCAGTCAAAACTGTTCGCTGCTCTGGCCCCCCAATGGTGGAACAAACTCCCTCACGACGCCAGGACAGCGGAGTCAATCACCACCTTCCGGAGACACCTGAAACCCCACCTCTTTAAGGAATACCTAGGATAGGATAAGTAATCCCTCTCACCCCCCCCTTTAAGATTTAGATGCACTATTGTAAAGTGACTGTTCCACTGGATGTCATAGGTGAATGCACCAATTTGTAAGTCGCTCTGGATAAGAGCGTCTGCTAAATGACTTAAATGTAAATGTAAATGTAGAGCATTATCTACCCCAGAGTTTACATTTTTACATTTACATTTAAGTCATTTAGCAGACGCTCTTATCCAGAGCGACTTACAAATTGGTGCATTCACCTTATGACATCCAGTGGAACAGCCACTTTACAATAGTGCATCTAAATATTTTAAGGGGGGGAGGGGGGGGTGAGAAGGATTACTTTATCCTATCCTAGGTATTCCTTAAAGAGGTGGGGTTTCAGGTGTCTCCGGAAGTTTGTTCCACCATTGGGGAGCCAGAGCAGCGAACAGTTTTGACTGGGCTGAGCGGGAACTGTACTTCCTCAGTGGTAGGGAGGCGAGCAGGCCAGAGGTGGATGAACGCAGTGCCCTTATTTGGGTGTAGGGCCTGATCAGAGCCTGGAGGTACTGAGGTGCCGTTCCCCTCACAGCTCCGTAGGCAAGCACCATGGTCTTGTAGCGGATGCGAGCTTCAACTGGAAGCCAGTGAAGAGAGCGGAGGAGCGGGGTGACGTGAGAGAACTTGAGAAGGTTGAACACTAGACGGGCTGCGGCGTTCTGGATGAGTTGTAGGGGTTTAATGGCACAGGCAGGGAGCCCAGCCAACAGCAAGTTGCAGTAATCCAGACGGGAGATGACAAGTGCCTGGATTAGGACGTGCACCGCTTCCTGTGTGAGGCAGGGTCGTACTCTGCGGATGTTGTAGAGCATGAACCTACAGGAACGGGCCACCGCCTTGATGTTAGTTGAGAACGACAGGGTGTTGTCCAGGATCACGCCAAGGTTCTTAGCGCTCTGGGAGGAGGACACAATGGAGTTGTCAACCGTGATGGCGAGATCATGGAACGGGCAGTCCTTCACCGGGAGGAAGAGCAGCTCCGTCTTGCCGAAGTTCAGCTTGAGGTGGTGATCCGTCATCCACACTGATATGTCTGCCAGACATGCAGAGATGCGATTCGCCACCTGGTCATCAGAAGGGGGAAAGGAGAAGATTAATTGTGTGTCGTCTGCATAGCAATGATAGGAGAGACCATGTGAGGTTATGACAGAGCCAAGTGACTTGGTGTATAGCGAGAATAGGAGAGGGTCTAGAACAGAGCCCTGGGGGACACCAGTGGTGAGAGCGCGTGGTGAGGAGACAGATTCTCGCCACGCCACCTGGTAGGAGCGACCTGTCAGGTAGGACGCAATCCAAGCGTGGGCCGCGCCGGAGATGCCCAACTCGGAGAGGGTGGAGAGGAGGATCTGATGGTTCACAGTATCGAAGGCAGCCGATAGGTCTAGAAGGATGAGAGCAGAGGAGAGAGAGTTAGCTTTAGCGGTGCGGAGCGCCTCCGTGATACAGAGAAGAGCAGTCTCAGTTGAATGACTAGTCTTGAAACCTGACTGATTTGGATCAAGAAGGTCATTCTGAGAGAGATAGCGGGAGAGCTGACCAAGGACGGCACGTTCAAGAGTTTTGGAGAAAAAAGAAAGAAGGGATACTGGTCTGTAGTTGTTGACATCGGAGGGATCGAGTGTAGGTTTTTTCAGAAGGGGTGCAACTCTCGCTCTCTTGAAGACGGAAGGGACGTAGCCAGCGGTCAGGGATAAGTTGATGAGCGAGGTGAGGTAAGGGAGAAGGTCTCCGGAAATGGTCTGGAGAAGAGAGGAGGGGATAGGGTCGAGCGGGCAGGTTGTTGGGCGGCCAGCCGTCACAAGACGCAAGATTTCATCTGGAGAGAGAGGGGAGAAAGAGGTCAGAGCACAGGGTAGGGCAGTGTGAACAGAACCAGCGGTGTCGTTTGACTTAGCAAACGAGGATCGGATGTCGTCGACCTTCTTTTCAAAATGGTTGACGAAGTCATCTGCAGAGAGGGAGGAGGGGGGGGAGGGGGAGGAGGATTCAGGAGGGAGGAGAAGGTGGCAAAGAGCTTCCTAGGGTTAGAGGCAGATGCTTGGAATTTAGAGTGGTAGAAAGTGGCTTTAGCAGCAGAGACAGAGGAGGAAAATGTAGAGAGGAGGGAGTGAAAGGATGCCAGGTCCGCAGGGAGGCGAGTTTTCCTCCATTTCCGCTCGGCTGCCCGGAGCCCTGTTCTGTGAGCTCGCAATGAGTCGTCAAGCCACGGAGCGGGAGGGGAGGACCGAGCCGGCCTGGAAGATAGGGGACATAGAGAGTCAAAGGATGCAGAAAGGGAGGAGAGGAGGGTTGAGGAGGCAGAATCAGGAGATAGGTTGGAGAAGGTTTGAGCAGAGGGAAGAGATGATAGGATGGAAGAGGAGAGAGTAGCGGGGGAGAGAGAGCGAAGGTTGGGACGGTGCGATACCATCCGAGTAGGGGCAGTGTGGGAAGTGTTGGATGAGAGCGAGAGGGAAAAGGATACAAGGTAGTGGTCGGAGACTTGGAGGGAGTTGCAATGAGGTTAGTGGAAAAACAGCATCTAGTAAAGATGAGGTCGAGCGTATTGCCTGCCTTGTGAGTAGGGGGAAGGTGAGAGGGTGAGGTCAAAAGAGGAGAGGAGTGGAAAGAAGGAGGCAGAGAGGAATGAGTCAAAGGTAGACGTGGGGAGGTTAAAGTCGCCCAGAACTGTGAGAGGTGAGCCGTCCTCAGGAAAGGAGCTTATCAAGGCATCAAGCTCATTGATGAACTCTCCGAGGGGACCTGGAGGGAGATAAATGATAAGGATGTTAAGCTTGAAAGGGCTGGTAACTGTGACAGCATGAAATTCAAAGGAGGCGATAGACAAATGGGTAAGGGGAGAAAGAGAGAATGACCACTTGGGAGAGATAAGGATCCCGATGCCACCACCCCGCTGACCAGAAGCTCTCGGGGTGTGCGAGAACACGTGGGCGGACGAAGAGAGAGCAGTAGGAGTAGCAGTGTTATCTGTGGTGATCCATGTTTCTGTCAGTGCCAAGAAGTCGAGGGACTGGAGGGAGGCATAGGCTGAGATGAACTCTGCCTTGTTGGCTGCAGATCGGCAGTTCCAGAGGCTACCGGAGACCTGGAACTCCACGTGGGTCGTGCGCGCTGGGACCACCAGATTAGGGTGGCAGCGGCCACGCGGTGTGGAGCGTTTGTATGGTCTGTGCAGAGAGGAGAGAACAGGGATAGACAGACACATAGTTGACAGGCTACAGAAGAGACTACGCTAATGCAAGGAGATTGGAATGACAAGTGGACTACACGTCTCAAATGTTCAGAAAGTTAAGCTTACGTAGCAAGAATCTTATTGACTAAAATGATTAAAATGATACAGTACTGCTGAAGTAGGCTAGCTGGCAGTGGCTGCGTTGTTGACTTTGTAGGCTAGCTGGCAGTGGCTGCGTTGTTGACACTACACTAATCAAGTCGTTCTGTTGAGTGTAATAGTTTCTACAGTGCTGCTATTCGGGGGCTAGCTGGCTAGCTAGCAGTGTTGATTACGTTACGTTGCGTTAAAAGAACGACAATAGCTGGCTAGCTAACCTAGAAAATCGCTCTAGACTACACAATTATCTTTGATACACAGACGGCTATGTAGCTAGCTATGTAGCTAGCTACGATCAAACAAATCAAACCGTTGTGCTGTAATGAAATGAAATGAAAAATGTGATACTACCTGTGGAGCGAGCGGAATGCGACCGGGTTGTTGAGTGCGGAAGTTCTATTCAGTAGACGTTGGCTAGCTGTTGGCTAGCTAGCAGTGTCTCCTACGTTAAGGACGACAAATAGCTGGCTAGCTAACCTCGGTAAATTAAGATAATCACTCTAAGACTACACGCTCTAAACTACACAATTATCTTGGATACGAAGACAGCAAAGACAACTATGTAGCTAGCTAACACTACACTAATCAAGTCGTTCAGTTGAGTGTAATAGTTTCTACAGTTCTGCTATTCGGTAGACGGTGGACGTATGCTAGCTGGCTAGCTGCTGGGCAGATAGCAGTGTAGACTACGTTGCAATAGAAGTGCTGACTGTTTCACTTTGTTGTCCTCTTTCTTTTCCTTTTTCTTCTGTCCTTCTTTTGTCCTTATTTTGTATTCCTTTCTTCTGTTAACTAGATATTTTTTGTTGTTATTCTTTGTAAGCTAGCTAGCTTCTTCCAGGAGAGTCCCTAGCAACTGCTTAGCAACAAGTAAACAATTCTGCTAGCAATTCAGCTAGCTAAGATAACTGTACAATTTTATGAAAAATAGTTAATTTTTCAAAAGCCTGTCTTTTTTGGTTTGTTCCTTGTTTTGTCTTCTATTGAGTCTTGCAGTTTTCTCTTGATTTTTTTTATGTACTTCACTCTAAAAAAACATTTAAATCTCAATATATACAGGAGCTCATTTTTCAGCAGCTGCTCAATTTAGAACTCCGGAACAGGGAGTTCACTGCCAATTCGTGAGCTAATGTGGTTAAACCAGCCAGGGCCTTGGTCACTGATCTATGTGTTATCGGGATGAAAGTACAACATTCTGCTCCGAATATCACACACACACCACCCTTTTCCGCCAGTAACATGATGGAATTTTTGGTTACTACGTGATACCATATGTGTTATATGTGGAATATGTCAAGGGGTATGAATACTTTCTGAAAGCACTGACTGCGCATCTAATTTTCACATCTCCATCTGACTTTTGGGGGTCACCTTGTTTTTTTATTGTATAGATTCTTTGTTTTTAAATTAGTTGCAGGGTTTTAAAACAGCCTGTCACTCCAATATCGTTGCTTTAAATCAGTGCGCACACAAACACTCTCTTAGTCTTTCTCTCTCTCTCTCCATCAATTAAATGAAAATTGCATCCAAAATAGATAATCCTGTTCAAGATTGATACATTATTTACACTGTACAACAATGTAAACGCAACATCCAACAATGTGAAAGATTTTACTGAGATACAATTCATATAAGGAATTCAGTCCAAAGAAATAAATTCATTAAGCCCTAATCTATGGATTTCACTGGGAATATAGATATGCATCTGTTGGGTAGGGCTGTAGATCAGAAAACCAGTCAGTATTTTGTGTGACCACCATTTGCCTCATGCAGTGCAAATCATCTCCTTCAAATAGAGTTGCTCAAGCTGTTGATTGTGGCCTGTGGAATGTTATCCCACTCCTTTTCAATGACTGTGCAAAGTTGCTGGATATTGGCAGGAACTGGAACACACTGTCGTCCATCAAAAGCATCCCAAACATGCTCAATGGGTGACATGTCTGGTGCAGGACAAACCGGGACATTTTCAGCTTTGTTTCAGAACATTCAATTCTCTGGCAATAGCTCTGGTGGACATTCCCACAGTCAGCGTTACAAATGCACACTCTCTCAAGACTTGGCATTGTATTGTGTCGCCAGCACAATGTCCACCTGTGTAATTACCATGCTGTTTAATCATCTTCTTGATATGCCACACCTGTCAGGTAGATGGATTATCCTGGCAAAGGAGAGATGATCACTAACAGGGTTGTCAACAAATTTGTGCACAAATTGTTAGAGAAATAAGCTTTTTGTGCATATGGAACATTTCTGGGATCTTTTATTTCAGCTCATGAAACATGGGACCAACACTTTACTTAATATGCCTTTATATTTTTGTTCAGTATAATATATATATATAGTCAAAAGTTTGGACACACCTACTCATTCCAAGGTTTTTCTTTATTTGTACTATTTTCAACATTGTAGAATAATAGTGAAGACATCAAAAATATGAAATAACACATATGGAATCATGTAGTAACCAAAAAAGTGTTAAACAAATCCAAATATATTTTATATTTGAGATTATTCAAAGTAGCCACTCTTTGCCTTGATTACAGCTTTGCAGACTCTTGGCATTCTCTCAACCAGCTTCACCTGGAATGCTTTTCCAACAGTCTTGAAGGAGTTCCCACATTCTGAGCACCTGTTGGCTGCTTTCCCTTCAGAGTGCAGTCCAAATCATCCCAAACCATCTCCATTGGGTTGAGTTTGGGTGATTGTGGTGGCCAGGTCATCTGATGCAGCACTCCATCACTTTCCTTCTTGGTCAAATAACCCTTACACAGTCTGGAGATGTGTTGGGTCATTGTCTTGTTGAAAGACAATGATACTCCCACTAACCGCAAACCAGATGGGATGGCGTATCGCTGTAGAATGCTGTTGTAGCCATGCTGGTTTAATGTGTCTTGAATTCTAAATAAATCACAGACAGTGTCACCAGCAAAGCACCTCCACACCATCACACCTCCTCCTTCATGATTCAAGGTAGGAACCACACATGCTGAGATCATCCGTTCACCTACTCTACATCTCACAAAAAAATCTCATATTTGGACCAATCAGACAAAAGGACAGATTACCACCAGTCTAATGTCCATGGCTGGTGTTTCTTGGCCCAAGCAAGTCTTTTATAATTGGTGTCCTTTAGTGGTTTCTTTGCAGCATTTCGACCATGAAGGCCTGATTCACGCAGTCTCCTCTGAACAGTTGATGTTGAGATGTGTCTGTTACTTGAACTCTGTGAAGCATTTAATTGGGCTGCAATTTATGAAGCTGGTTACCCTAATGAATTTATCCTCTGCAGCAGAGGTAACTCTGAGTCTTCCTTTCCTGTGGCGGTCCTCATGAGAACCATTTTATCATAACACTTGATGTTTTTTGCGACTGCACTTGAAGAAACTTTCAAAATGCTTGAAATATTCAGAATTGACGGACCTTAATTTAAAATATATATATATTTAACCTTTATTTAACTAGGCAAGTCAGTTAAGAACAAATTCTTATTTATAATGACAGTCTACCAAAAGTGGGGACTGGGGCTGGGATTAAATATTTACATATATATAAAAAATTAGGACAAAACACATCACGACAAGAGAGACAACACTACATAAAGAGAGACCTAAGACAACAACATAGCAAGGCAGCAACACATGACAACACAGCATGGTAGCAACACAACATGACAACAACATGGTAGCAACACAACATGGTAGCAACACAAAATATGGTCAAACATTATTGGGCACAGACTACAGCACAAAGGGCAAGAAGGCAGAGACAACAATACATCACGCAAAGCAGCCACAACTGTCAGTAAGAGTGTCCATGATTGAGTCGTTGAATTAAGAGACTGAGTGTTTGTTCCAGCTCGTTCCAGTCGCTAACTGAAAAGAGGAGCGACCCAGGGATGTGTGTACTTTGGGGACCTTTAACAGAATGTGACTGGCAGAACGGGTGTTGTATGTGGAAATTGAGGGCTGCAGTAGATATCTCAGATACGGGGGAGTGAGGCCTAAGAGGGTTTTATAAATAAGGATCAACCAGTGTCTAGCATGGGTAGGATGGTCATCTGAATCAGGGTTAGTTTGGCAGCTGGGGTGAAAGAGGAGCGATTACTATAGAGGAAACCAAGTCTAGATTTAACTTTAGCCTGCAGCTTTGATATGTGCTGAGAGAAGGACAGTATACCGTCTAGCCATACTCCCAAGTACTTGTACTTGTATGAGGTGACTACCTCAAGCTCTAAACCCTGAGCGGTAGTAATCACACCTGTGAGGATAGGTGCATTTTTCTTACCAAACCACATGACCTTTGTTTTGGAGGCGTTCAGAACAAGGTTAACTTCTTTGGGATAGGGGGCTGCATTTTTACTTTTGGATGAATAACGTGCCCAGAGTGAACTGCCTCCTACTCAGTCCCAGATGCTAATATATGCATATTATTAGTAGTATTGGATATAAAACAGTCTGAAGTTTCTAAAACTGTTTGAATGATGTCTGTGAGTATAACAGAACTCATATGGCAGGCAAAAACCTGAGAAAAAAACAGGAAGTGGGAAATCTGAGGTATGTAGTTTTTGAACTCAGCCCCTATCAAATGCACAGTGAGATATGGGTTATTTTGCACTTCCTAAGGCTTCCACTAGATGTCAACCATCTTTAGAATGTTGTTTCAGGCTTCTCCTGTGAAGGGGGGCCGGATGGAGCTGTTTGACTAAGGGGTCTGTCAGCGGCCTCGTTCTCAGTCACGCACATTTCACATGAGAGGCATCTCTCGTTCCATTGCTTTTCTACAGACAATGGAATTCTCCTGTTGGAACATTATTGAACATTTATGATAAAAACATCCTAAAGATTGATTCTATGCTGTCACGAGAATTATGTTCTCAATGTTCATAAACCAATTCAATTAAACTACTTAGTCTGCTAAATCAGGATTTGTAAGATAATGATTGAAATGAAAACAGACAGAGGCCCTGTCTACAATAGTCAAATGTTTATTCACGGGAACGTTCTAAAATCAAGAATACAAAGACATCCATTTTAAAGCTGCGCACATACTTCCACACAAACAGTAGATATCCTACCCACATACATACCCACAAACAGAAGGTATCCTACGCACATACTGTCTCACTACCCAGCCGACAGAGATTAGGGAGACCTTGACCTTGAGACGTACTCCCCGTTCTCTCCCAAATCTCTAGTCAGGTCGGAGCCGAATTTTGCTCAGACAGTTTGTGTTTAAAATACAATAAGACATAAACATTAGCTATATTGTTTTACCCTAATTCTGACTAGGACTACACATTTATTGATTATGATTTTATACATTCTAATCAATTCCATACAATTATGTTTCAGGGTGGATTATTCTAATCATTCAATTAACAGATAAATCCCATTAACAATCTACCCTTAATGACTAAATAATACACACTGATACATCAATTGTATACAAGAATAATCCAGACCAATACATTGCTTATCATATCCTGCCATATGTTACACAATCTATTGCAAGCCGACGGTTTCTCCCCTTTCTGGGTGGGGAGACCTTCTTCCCTGTTATCAGATTCACAGTGGTCATAAGTTGTCTGCCACAATTCCTTGTCTGCTATGATCCAAACACATTTCATATGTTACACAGTGACATGGTGGAATACTGTTAATTATTGCCTAAACATTAACTCCAAAAATGTACACATCTATTTTTATTAATATTGTCAATGTCACTCAAAATCAACCTCACAAAACCAATATGTGTATTTTCATTCCTTATCCACAAATAACTATTATAGGCCTACATTAGGTATCCTAACACTTCCTGTTAGGGTTTTTATTACAATCTTCATAAAAAAATAGTCTTAAAGATCAAAAATGGTCTCATCCAACATTGGCTCCTCATCGTTAAAAGAAACGGAGCCATCTACTAAGCCTGGAGGCCTGTATTTATCCTCCCACTGGCCGGAGCTCGGAATCGGTCCGTACCTCACCATCTATTGCGGCATTGACCTCTCCAGAGTCCTGGTAATCAAACCTCTTACACGGGGGACCAAACAACATCCACACAGAACCAAAACACTCATACAGGTGAAAGTTGCCCACAACACAGTGATTATGACATTTTTCCATTTCCCAAACACACTGTCAAACCACTTTGTTAGAGCATTATCCACTCCAGAGTTCTCTGCTAATTTGTGAGCTAATGTGGTTAAACCAGCCAGGGTCTTGGTCACTGATCCGTCTGGAGCGGTGTTATCGGGGGATGAAAGTACAGCATTCTGCTCGGAATATCACACACACCCCACCCTTTTCACCCAGTAACATATTCAAGGCTATTCTATTCAGCCATACCATCAAACTAGTTGCCTCTGTTTGTCCTGCTAAACCTTTTATTGCCTCTCTAGTATAGTTGATGAAACGCTGTTGGTTATAGTAGATATAATTGATCCAATCTAAATTTTTATTGAGCGTTGACCACCAGAAGATGCTTGATTCCAATCCAGCCCATATCTGATTTCTAGCTTTGAACTCATCAGGTACCCACCCCCCTTGGACCTCCGATGCTATCAATGTTCGGTTGTAACGTTCTCTGTCCTATTGCATGTTCTTACTTCCCCTTACGTCCCATCCGTGCGTGATGTATCGAGCCATACAATAATAATTTTCTCCAGTAACTGTGAAAGGGGTAAGTCTGGATGTAATGGGCACATGGGGATACAGATAATGCAGATCAAAATGCAACTGTCATTATCTGGCTTCACTGCCTTTATGAACAGCTTTACCATACAGGCCATTTCCCTGGGTGCATCAATTCCACCAAATGGAATGGTTGTCAACTGAGGTTTTGCTGTGGCGCAGGCATAACATTCTTCTTTCGCTACTGATCTGGCTGTATACTGAATCCATTCCAATCCAATCCCCATAACAAGTTTCCACCTCAATCACTTCCTTAAGATCTTTTGTCTGAACTATCCGCACCGGCCCTTGGCTCTGGACGACTCCACGGTCAGAATCTGTTTTGTCAGGGGCTCTGCTTGTATTCTGGCTGGCTATAGAACTATCACCGGTCCTAACCTCTTCTACCTGGAATGGTACCATAGTGTCTACCAAAACCTGGTCAAAACCAACATACCATAACATAAGACTACACATTTTTTGATTATGATTTTATACATTCTAATCAATTCCATACAATTATATGTTTCAGGGTGGAATATTCTAATCATTCAATTAACAGATAAATCCCATTAACATATACTCAGTTTGACAAGTTTCTTCAACCTGTAATATAACTTTTTGAACTTTTCGTCCGACTGGACCTGAACACGCTTTTGGATTTGTTTACCAAATGCTCTAACAAAAGAAGCTATTTGGACATAAATGAACATAAATGATGGACATTATCGAACAAAACAAACATTTATTGTGGAACTGCGATTCATGGGAGTGCATTCTGATGAAGATCATCAAAGGTAAGTGAATATTTATAATGCTATTTATGACTAATATTGACTGTGCAACATGGCAGATATTTCTTTTGGCTGTTTTGGGCTCTGAGCGCCGTTCTGAGATTATACTTTTTCCGTAAAGTTTTTTTTAAATCTGACACAGCTGTTGCACTAAGGAGAAGTGTATCTAAAGGTCCATGCATAACAGTTGAATTTTCATCAATATTTATAATGAGTATTTCTGTGAATTAATGTGGCTGTCTGCAACATCACTGCATGTTTTGGAACTATAGAACATAACACGCCAATGTAAAATAAGATTTTTGGATATAAATATATACTTTACCGAACAAAACATACATGTATTGTGTAACATGAAGTCCTATGAGTGTCATCTGATGAAGATCATCAAAGGTTAGTGATTAATTTGATCTCTATTTGTGCTTTTTGTGACTCCTCTTTTTGGCTGGAAAAATGGCTGGGTTTTCCTGTGAGTTGGTGGTGACCTAACATAATCGTTTGTGGAGCTTTCGCTGTAAAGCATTTTTTAAATCAGACACTGTTTCTGGATTAACACGAATTGTATCTTTAAAATGGTGCCTAATACTTGTATGTTTGAGACATTTGATTTATGAGATTTCTGTTGATTTGTATTTGGTGCCCTGTAATTTCATTGGCTGTTGGCGAGGGTTTCCGCTAGCGGAACGGGGTTAGACAGGTTAAGGGTAGAGAAAGCTTGTTGGACACTAAGAAAGCTTTGTTATAGAGCATTTAACACAAAATCCGGGGAGGGGGCAGCTGAGTATAAGCCTGTATCATCTGCAAATACATGGGTGAGAGAGCTTCCTACTGCCTGAGCAATGATGTTGATGTAAATTGAGAATAGCGTGGGGCCTAGAATTGAGCCTTGGGGTACTCCATTGGTGACAGGCAGTGGCTGAGACAGCAGAGTTTCTGACTTTATACACTGCATTCTTTGAGAGAGGTAGTTAGCAAACCCGGTCAAAGACCCATCAGACACACCGATACTCCTTAGCCGGCCCACAAGAGTGGAATGGTCTACTGTATCAAAAGTTTCGGCCAAGTCAATAAAAATATCAGCACAACATTGCTTAGAATCAAGGGCAATGGTGACATTGCGGAAACCAGATTGCCAACCAGAGAGAATACTATAGACATCAAGAAAGGTTGATGCTCAGTCAGTTGATTAATGACAAGTTTTTCCAACACTTTTGATAAACAGGGCAAAATAGAAATAGGCCTATAACAGTTAGATCAGCTTGATTCCCCCCTTTAAATAAAGGACAAACTTGTGGCTGTATTCCAAGCAATGGGAACCTCCCCAGAAAGGAGAGACAGGTTAAAAAGTTCAGAGATAGGCTTGGCGATGATAGGGGTGTTACGGATACAGTTATTCTGTGTGTGTGTATCCTGTGTGTGTGTTTCTTTTCTCTCCTTCTCCCCTCACAGGTGAAAATCATCACTCCCCAATCAGTCAACAATCAATCATCAATCAGAAGACACACCTCCTCCTATTTCCTAACCTATCACAGTTCCTTCCCCATGGTTTAAAAACCCCATCATTTGTTTGTTCTAGAGCTCAATCTCTCTGTAAATGCCATGTCTGTAGGTCTCTGTGTTTCACTCTCGCTTTGTGTCTTAACCTCTCTGTGAGTATTGTTTTTGGTTATGGTATTTGTTTGTTGCTGGTGGGAAAAGGGGGAAACCAAGACAAATCGCCCATGGGCATACACTACCCGTAGGTGAACTTTGTTAAATACACTAGTTAGAACTGGGCGGACCACCCACTGTATTTTTGGTTAGTTAGTTAGCTGTTGTTAAAGTAGGCTAGTCTAGCTTAGGGGTGTTTTTGAATACTTATTGTTTCTTTCCTTGGGTCCAGCTCAGCCCCTTTTCCTGCTCCCCCCCATTACCGTGTGTTTATAAATAAACCTGGAGTTTGACGGTAGATTTCTGTTGTCATGGGTTTTTCGTTCACACTTTTACTTTGTCACAATAATAATTTGCATGAGTTATGTTACGGGTCTCATTACCATCCCCCCTAGACTGTCGGGCCAAAAGGGATTCGTAACAAGGGGCAGCACACTTAAAGAAACACTAGCTGTGCCAACAGAGATTCTGGGTTAGAGCCCAGGCTCTGTCACAGCCGGCCGCAACCGTGAGGTCCATGGGGCAAAGCACAATTGGCCCAGCGTCGTCCGGGTTAGGGAGGGTTTGGCCGGCAGGGATATCCTTGTCTCATCGCGCACTAGTGACTCCTGGGCGGGCAGGGCGCAGTGCACGCTGACCAGGTCGCCAGGTGTACGGTGTTTCCTTTCCAACACATTGGTGCGGCTGGCTTCCGGGTCTGATGTGCGTTCAAGAAGCAGTGCGGCTAGGTTGGGTTGTTTTTGTGGGACGCATGGCTCTCGACCTTCGCCTCTCCCGAGTCCGTACGGGAGTTGCAGTGATGAGACAAGACTGTAACTACTACCAATTGGATACCATGAAATTGGGGAGAAAAAAGGGGTAAAAAAAAGAAATAAAGAAGAAAGGGTCTAAACCATCTGAACCAGATGTTTTTTTGGGGTCAAGTTTCAGGAGCTCCTTTAGCACCTCGGACTCAGTTATTGCCTGCAGGGAGAAACTTTGTAGTGTGGCAGGGGAAAAAGAGGGAGAAGCACCGGGGATAGTCACATTAGAAGGGGTGGGAGATGAGGAAATGTTGGTTGGGCAAGGAGGCATGGCTGAGTCAAATAGGAATCCTGACTTAATGAAGTAGTGATTAAAGAGCTCAGCCATGTGCTTCTTGTCAATAACAACCAGATCATGAACATTAATGGACATGGGCAGCTGTGAGGGGGAGGGTTTATTCTCCAGTTCTTTAACCGTTTTCCAGAGCTTCTTGGGGTTAGACCCACAGAGAAAGAACTGCTCCTTAAAGTAACTAACTTTGGCCTTCCGGATAGCCTGAGTGCACTTATTTCTCATTCGCCTGGACGAGAGTCATTCAGCCTGAGTATGCGTGTGCCGAGCCTTTCACCAAATGCAATTCTTGAGGTGGAGTAACTCTGCAAGATCACGGTCGAACCAGGGGCGGAACCTGGGGCTGAACCCTTTATAGGGGCTTGTATGCTAACAATACCACTGAAAATATATAATACGAAGGTCCAAGCGTCTTCAACAGAGCGGATCAAGCTGATTCTATACCATTTTATAAAGGCCAGTTCATGAAGGAAGGCTTGCTCTTTAAAGTTTTTTAGAAAGTGTCTGACAAATCAGGACCGGTCGTTTCACTGAGCAGCCATTACGAACACAGGCTGTAAAACAGTGATTACTAAGGTCATTACAGAAAACACCAAACTGGTACCTATCAGGATTATTTGTGAGGATAACATCGAGGAGAGTAGTCTTTTCTGGATGTTTGGAGTCATACCTTGTAGGATTGGTAATCTGAGAAAGATTTAAGGAGTCCCATTGATTTTGGACTTGGTCAGGTGGTTTAAGCATTTCCCAGTTTAGGTCAACTAGCAGGCCAGGAGAGAGCTTAGGGCAGATAGAGTACAGGCCGGTGCTGATAGAGGACGATAGCATGCAGCAAAGGTCAACAAAGAGCTAAGGGTAAGTTTAATGCTTAAAACCAGCAAATCAAATTGTTTGGGGACAGACTTGGTGGAGACAACCGAGCACTGAAGTTTATCCTTGGTAAAGATTGCCACTTTTGGAAGATCTGTCTTGGGGAAAAATGTTATAACTAGAAAGGATAACATCAGTATTCAAAAACTCATCCTTAACCATGTCTCAGCAGTGACCAACACATCTGCATTGGGGCTGTGAACCCACACTTTCAAATGATCCATTGTGGGTAATAAGCTTCTAGTGTTAAATGCAGAAAACCCAGGCTTTTACGAGAGCAGAAATCAGTGAAGCAGATATCAGAGCACAAGTCAGAATTGGGGCTAGCAACAGTAGGTGGGCCAGGGTGTACATGCACATTTCCAGATATCATCAACAGTAATACAATCAAGGCACGGTATAGGATAGGGAGAGGTCTGCAGTGCTGATTTATGCCATTCATGTATTAATTAATGTCTCAAAGCAATGATGGACTGTTGTATCTCTTTGCTTATTTGAGATGTTCTTGTCATAATATGGACTTGGTATTTTACCAAATAGTGTTATCTTCTGTATACCACTCCTACCTTGTCACAACACAATTGATTGGCTCAAACACATTAAGACGGAAAGAAATTCCACTTTTAACAATGCACACCTGTTAATTGTTATGCATTTTATTTATTTATTTAACCTTTATTTAACCAGGTAGGCAAGTTGAAAACAAGTTCTCATTTACAATTGCAACCTGGCCAAGATAAAGCAAAGCAGTTCGACAGGTAAAACAACACAGAGTTACACATGGAGTAAAACAAACATACAGTTAATAATACAGTAGAAAAATAAGTCTATATACAATGTGAGCAAATGAGGTGAGATAAGGGAGGTAAAGGCAAAAAGGCCATGGTGGCGAAGTAAATACAATATAGCAAGTAAAATTCTTTAAAAAAATAATCACTGGAATGGTAGATTTGCAGTGGAAGAATGTGCAAAGTAGAGATAGAAATAATGGGGGTGCAAAGGAGCAAAATAAATAAATACAGTAGGAGGAGAGGTAGTTGTTTGGGCTAAATTATAGATGGCTGTGTACAGGTGCAGTAATCTGTGAGCTGCTCTGACAGCTGGTGCTTAAAGCTAGTGAGGGGGATAAGTGTTTCCAGTTTCAGAGATTTTTGCAGTTTGTTCCAGTCATTGGCAGCAAAGAACTGTAAGGAGAGGCAGCCAAAGTAAGAATTGGTTTTGGGGGTGACCAGAGAGATATACATGCTGGAGCGCGTGCTACAGTTGGGTGATGCTATGGTGACCAGTGAGGTGAGATAAGGGGGGACTTTACCTAGCAGGGTCTTGTAGATGACCTGGAGCCAGTGGGTTTGGCGACGAGTATGAAGCGAGGGCCAGCCAACGAGAGTGTACAGGTCGCAATGGTGGGTAGTATATGGGGCTTTGGTGACAAAACAGATGGCACTGTGAGAGACTGCATCCAATTTGTTGAGTAGGGTATTGGAGGCTATTTTGTAAATGACGTCGCCGAAGTTGAGGATTGGTAGGATGGTCAGTTTTACAAGGGTATGTTTGGCAGCATGAGTGAAGGAGGCTTTGTTGCGAAATAAGGAAGCCAATTCTAGATTTAACTTTGGATTGGAGATGTAATGATGTGAGTCTGGAAGGAGAGTTTACAGTCTAACCAGACACCTAGGTATTTGTAGGGCAGGTGCAGGCAGCGATTGGTTGAAGAGCATGCATTTATTCCAGGTGACTACCTCATGAAGCAGGTTGAGAGATTGCCAAGTGTGTGCAAAGCTGTCATTATGGTAAAGGGTGGCTACTTTGGAGAACCTCAAATATAAAATATATTTTGATTTGTTTAACACTTTTTTTAGTTATTACAGGATTCCGTATGTGTTATTTTATAGTTTAAGTCTTCACTATTATTCTCCAACGTAGAAAATAGTAAAAATAAAGAAAGACCTTGGAAACCTTTTTTTGGAGTGATGGGTAACGATGCTTCGTGGGTGACTGTTGTTGATGTGTGCAGAGGGTCCCTGGTTCGCGCCCGGGTATGGGCGAGGGGACGGTCTAAAGTTATACTGTTACATTGATGCTGTTGACCCGGATCACTGGTTACTGCGGAAAAAGAGGAGGTCAAAAGGTGGGTGAGTGTAATGGATGTGAAACGGCTAGCTAGTTAGCGGTGGTGCGCGCTAAATAGCGTTTCAAATCGGTGACGTCACCTGCTCTGAGACCTTGAAGTAGTGGTTCCCCTTGCCCTGCAAGGGCCGCGGCTTTTGTGGAGCGATGGGTAACGATGCTTCTTGGGTGAATGTTGTTGATGTGTGCAGAGGGTCCCTGGTTCGCGTCTGGGTATGGGCGAGGGGATGGTCTAAAGTTATACTGTTACATGTGTGCCATTCAGAGGGCAAATGGGCAAGACAGAAGATTTAAGTGCCTTTGAACGGGGTATGGTAGGATGTGCCAGGTGCACGGGCTTGAGTGTGTCAAGAACTGCAGGCCCAACAGTTTCCCATGTTGCTCAAGCAGTGAAGGCTCCTCAGAGGAGGAAGGGGAGGACCATCCTTTTCAGTAAATTTCATAACAATAGTTCAACATTAAACTTTATATATTCACATCACCAAATAATTGATTAAAACATACTGTTTTGCAATGAAGGTTTACAGTAGCCTCAACAGCACTCTATAGGGTAGCACCATTGTGTAGCTGGAGGACAGCTAGTTTCCGTCTTCCTCTGGGTACATTGAGTTCAATAAAAAAAAAACTAAGAGGCTCATGGTTCTCACCCTCCTCCATAGACTTACACAGTAATTATGACAACTTCTGAAGGACTTCCTCCAACTTATCAGAGCTCTTGCAGTATGAACTGACATGTTGTCCACCCAATAAAATGATCAGAGAATGAATCTAGTACAGCTCGCTAGCACTGCAGTGCATACAATGTGGTGAGTGGTTGACTAAAAGAGAGAAAAAGACAATAGTTATTGAACAGTTTTGAACAAACTCACTTTAAAAATTAAGAAGCGAGAGAGATATAGCTACATTTATTTATTTTACATTTTTATTTCACTTAGCTAGCAAATGTACCCAGCTAGTTTAGCCTACTCAAACACCCGGCTCAAACAGAGATACATGCTGTATTAGCTAGCTGTCTATGGTTATCCAACACTGGAACTCTTCCAAGTCAAGGTAAGTTTTTGGTTTTATTGATTTATTGCCACCGGGGCCCGCCAGTGTAACTGTTCAACTGCTTGCTGACTGTACACTGTACTGCATGATTGTAGCGGGTTTCCTGATGTGTTAATTCTAGTAGCTATGTTGACTATGACATTAGCTAATGGTGATGATGATGTAGGCTGTGTGTAGCGGTTAACAGTTATGATATGAAGGTTTGGCTTGGAAAGGTTTTTTCGCCTTGTCACATACAGCTGATGTGTTGTGCACTGAGGTCCACAAGTGAAGGAGAGCGCATAGGTGCGAGAAGGGATTATACATCGAGCTAAATTATCATGCTGTTTGTATGTGGCTCCTATGAAAGTGAACTGGGTTTGCGTGTGATCAGGGTTGTATTCATTCTGACGATTCTGTTGAAAGACATTTCTTAAACGGAAGTAAACGGAATGTTACGGGGATAAACATACCTGAATTTGTCCAATAGAAACTCTCGTTTGCAACTGTTGGACTAATAATTGCAAAGTGCTTGATAGGAAGCCCAATAGCCATCATCATTGTCACATCCTTAGAAAGCATGAGCTCTTGAGTTGGGAAAATCTTGTGCAATACACCGACGCATGTCTTGTATTCAAGATCCTTAATGGCCTGGCTCCCCCTCCACTCAATATTTTTGTTAAACAGAAAACCCAGACATATGGCAGCAGATCCACAAGGTCTGCCATGAGAGGTGACTGTATAGTTCCCCTAAGGAAAAGCACCTTTAGTAAATCTGCATTCTCTGTGAGAGCTTCCCATGTCTGGAATACACTGCCATCAGACACACATAACTGCACCACATATCACACTTTCACAAAATGCTTGAAGACCTGGCTAAAGGTCAATCAGATTTGTGAACATGGTCCCTAGCTGTGTGTTGCCGCTTTCCATGTTGTCTGTAGCTTGTGAGGTGTGGAAACACTTTGTTGCTTTTATGAATTTTGTTTTGCTGCTTTTTGTTCTATGTTGCTCTGTCTGTATGCTATGTCTTGCTTGTCCTATGTTGCTATGTCTTGCTTGTTCTATGGTGCTATTGTCTATATTGTAATTGTTTTTAATAACCTGCCCAGGGACTGCGGTTGAAAATTAGCCGGCTGGCTAAAACCGGCACTTTTACTGAAACGTTGATTAATGTGCACTGTCCCTGTAAAAATAAAAAAATAAAATAAATAAATAAAAAAAACTAATTACGCCCAAGATTAACTGGATGCAGGCAAGAGTGTGCAAGGCAGTATTGAATGTGTCACTGTCTGTCACCTTGATTACTCAATTTATTTCACTCGACCTGAAAGTTTCATTCATTGGCTAGGTTGTAGCAACCTCATGATGGGTACAGGGAAAATTTGAGTGTCATATAGTAGCCTAAACATATCAATGTTACATTGAACTGGGTGAATGCCATATGAAAGAAAGTCATCCAATATTCTGTAATAGAAATAATACCATACAAAAAATATATAAAATCGGCACCTTAAACGTTATCGACTGCCACTGGTATCAAGAAAGATCCACCACCCAAAGGACATCTAGCCAACTTGATACAACTGTGGGAAGCGTTGGAGTCCACATGGGCCAGCATCCCAGTGAATGCTTTCGACATGCCCCGACGAATTGAGGCTGTTCTGAGGGCAAAAGTGGGTGCAATTCAATATTAGGAACACTCAGTACACTCAGTGTACAGTAAATTCATTAAAATTCCTACAATGTGATTTTCTGGATTTGTTTTCTCATTTTGTCTGTCATAGTTGAAGTGTACCTATGATGCAAATTTACAGGCCTCTCATCTTTTTAAGTGGGAGAACTTGCACAATTGGTGGCTGACTAAATACTTTTTTGCCCCACTGTATATACTGTTTATATACAGTTGAAGTTGGAAGTTTACATACACTTAGTTGGAGTCATTAAAACTCATTTTTCAACCACTCCACAAATTTCCTGTGAACAAACTATATGTTTGGAAAGTCGGTTAGGACATCTACTTTGTGCATGACACAAGTAATTTTCCCAACAATTGTTTACAGACAGATTATTTCACTTATAATTCACTGTATCACAATTCCAGTGAGTCAGAAGTTTACATACACTAAGTTGACTGTGCCTGCTTGGAAAATTCCAGAAAATGATGTCATGGCTTTAGAAGCTTCTGATAGGCTCATTGACATCATTTGAGTCAATTGGAGGTGTACATGTGGATGTATTTCAAGGTCTACCTTCAAAGTCAGTGTCTCTTTGCTTGACGTCATGGGAAATCAAACAATAGTACGCAAGTATAAACACCATGGGACCACGCAGCCTTCATACCGCTCACGAAGGAGACGTGTTCTGTCTCCTAGACATGAACGTACATTGGTGCAAAAAGTGCAAATCAATCCCAGAACAACAGCAAAGGTCCTTGTGAAGATGCTGGAGGAAACAGGTACAAAAGTATCTATTTCTACAGTAAAACGAGTCCTATATCGACATAAGCTGAAACCCCACTCAGCAAGGAAGAAACCACTGCTCCAAAACCACCATAAAGCGAGACTACGGTTTGCAATAGCACATGGGGACAAAGATCCTACTTTTTGAAGAAATGTCCTCTGGTGTGATGAAACAAAAATAGGACTGTTTGGCCATAATGACCATCGTTATGTTTGGAGGAAAAAGGGGGAGGCTTTCAAGCCGATGAACATCATCCCAACCGTGAAGCATAGGGTTGGCAGCATCATGTTTTGGGGGTGCTTTGCTTCAGGAGGGACTGGTACTCTTCACAAAATAGATGGCATCATGAGCCAGGAAAATGATGTGGATATATTGAAGTAACATCTCAAGACATCATTCAGGAAGTTAAAGCTTGATCGCAAATGGGTCTTCCAAATGGACAATGACCCCAAGCATACTTCCAAAGTTGTGGCAAAATGGCTTAAGGACAACAAAGTCAAGGTATTGGAGTGGCCATCACAAAGCCCTGACCTCAATCCTATAGAGAATTAGTGGGCAGAATGGGCCAAAATTCACCCAACTTATTGTGGGAAGCTTGTGGAAGGCTACCCGAAACATTTGACGCAAGTTAAACAATCTAAAGGCAATGCTACCAAATACTAATTCAGTGTATGTAAACTTCTGACCCACTGGGAATGTGATGAAGAAAAAAAAGATAATAAATCACTCGCTACTATTATTCTGACATTTCACATTCTTAAAATAAAGTGGTCATCCTAACTGACCGAAGATGGGGAATATTTATTTGGATTAAATGTCACAAATTGTGAAAAACTGAGTTGAAATGTATTTGGCTAAGGGTGTATGTAAACTTCCGACTTCAACTGTATATCCTAGTCTACTTCTTTCAGGTAATACATTGTATGCAGTAGGCCTACTAGCCTTATATTTAGTTCATGAATGATGGGTTATGCATAAACGTCTAATTTATAGCCTCTGTCTCTTGCGTATTACACACCTGCACTCTGCTGGCCTCTCTCCTTAAAAAAACGCTCCTTAGCTCTTAGAGTCCCAGGAAAAGCTAAACTAGATCTGCTTGCTGGAATAGTTTTTTATATTGTTTCTTATACTAATAGACTGTTGGACGAGTGATGCAATCTCTTGTTTGCTGAATGTGACATACAGCGGCCAATAGAACTCACAGGGAGTTTGAAAGAGGAGGGGATGTGCGATGGAGGTTGACCATAGTAGTTTATTAATCATACCCATAACCATTCGTTCTTTGTGAAGATCATTTTGGCTGTTTTGGGCTTGGGCTCATAAAATGTCTTTAATGTAGGGCTCATAAAAAGTCTTTAATGTAGGGCTCATAAAAAGTCTTTAATGTATGGCTCATCAGGCTCAGGTGGCATCAGAGTTGAATTTTCTTGCCGATCAAAGATCGAATCTAATCCAGATATTTATATGCTTTAGAATGACACTTCCGTTTTGGGCAGGATATACCGGGTTACTGGGGAGAATGGTCTGGGTCGTTATTGTCTCGGTCGTTCCACCAATGTGGTGTCTTTTGAGAAGTCTAACTTGGTAAAAAAAATAATTTACCATAATTCACCAAAGTTGAACTTTCTGTCATAAAGAGCACATGTTCAAATTCATAAAAACCATGTTTTCCATCTCAAGACGTTAAATAAGAAAATGACTTTAGTATAGCCACCGTGCTTCTACATCTGCATTGCTTGTTGTTTGGGGTTTAGGCTGGGTTTCTGTATAGCACTTTGTGACATCGGCTGATGTAGAAGGGGCTTTATAAATACATTTGATTGATTGATTAATTAAGTGCCAAATAAAGTAACAGAGTTGACGTAACAGGGTTGATGATTTAATCTTAATCAAATAATTGAACTGAACGTTGGATTTGTTTTAATATGGTGAAACTATTCCTTGTAAATGTTTGGATTAAGTGGGTTGAGATCTTCAGGGTTGACAGAAGGATCCATAATATTGGATTAATTTTTGCACTTTAGCAAGCCTTTATTCATATGAAAAGAAATCGGATTTATTGAATTATCCATGTGGTCTATATTAAAGAGGAACTTCATTTAAAATAACAGGCTTTTAAAATGTAACATTGTGGCACAATTTAGACTTAATATATCAAAGGGATGCAAAAGGCACCCATTTTAATGGTCCTTATGGACACCATCATGGCACAGCCCTGCTGCTTTGGTAGAAAAGAGGAGGATGGTTTGGATCAGTCTGACGCCCACCCATCTATTGGTGAATGTTGTATAAGGACAAATGTATTTCAGTTACTACGACTGTGGTATGTGGTTGTCCCACCAAGCTATCTGTAAGTCACTCTGGATAGGAGTGTCTGCTAAATTGCTAAAATGTCAAATGTATGATGTTTTGGAATCTCTGTGGCTGAGTGTTACTCAAACCTGCTTCCACTCTCACAACACCCCCACTGAACCTCTGGAAATATAGTGCATGAGGGAAATTCAGACAGACATGACTGCAGCATGGTTCCTTTGCCCATAAATGACAACTAATGATATCACTGACATGTTCAGAGCCAAGTGGAACCTGAACATGTTTAATCTCACATTGATTTGCACGCTCAAGGTTCACTGACTCGATGGCCTTTTCCCTGAGTGGTATCAAGGCATGTGAAACACCATGACAAATGTTTTACACTAAATTATTGGGGCATACATTTTATGTTGACATATGGATAAAGTTTATATGACAGGCTGTCAGATGGCTATAACCGTGCCTTTCAGAATGACAGGATCCCTGCAAGAGATGAGTGAGTTGACCTTCAGACTAATAGATTGAAAACATCCTGTCATGATATCCTCTTTATCAGCTAAAAATGCAGTGTGAGCCTTGTGGCTGGACAACATATTTTAAACTGCTATTGGTCTATTTAGTTATTTTAACTTGCACTTTAGGTTACCTCAGGTCACAGATTCGTCTGGGTTCATGTATTTGTTTGCTCACCCAGATTCGGAAACGTAATCAGAACACGGAGCCAGTCTTCTAGATTCCATTCAACAGCTACAGGAAGAGGATATGGGGATTCTTTCCCCCTGTATGATTAAATGCACTGGACTGTATTGCTTATGGAGCAATGTTATGTGATTCCTGCGGGGGTCCAGTCGATGATAGGTAATAGTATATCATTTTAGGAGTGAACCTAAACGACCCTGAATCCTCTCCATGACATATGGACGTGAAGCGGAGTGGACCGATAAGCCCTTTATTCAGTCTACTGCACCACCGGTGTGTGTCTGCTGTCTGCCGTCTTGATGGCTTCAGCAGGTGCCTTCCAGGACCCATGCAAACAATTAGAAAAAGGTCACTAACAATCAGGGCTAATGGGTTGGTAGGACTGTGCTTGGCAACTCACTCTTGTTTTCTTTGGTATCGGTTTAGGTGATGATGGGAAGAGAACAATTGTGTAATGACTTCTGGACAAGGTAACAGGATGTACAGCCCTTCGAGGGTTGAGAATGTTGACCTTTTGTCTTGTGCTCGAATAATAGGGTTCAAAGGGGGAAGAAGGATCTACAGTAAGAAAGAAATCCCCTGCATCTAGATCCCATACATACAGAGCTTGATAGGTAAATATATCTTTAAGGACCTAAATTGAGATGGGGGGGGCGTTCAGATTTCCTTCCCCAACATATGGTGAAGTGATTTCAGCAGTGCCCATGTCATAATGATTAGAGTTCTTTCCGAAGCTCTGTTCCTCTGCCAGGTATGTCACGTACAGGGCACACACAGATACCAACATGCCTTCAGGCACAAATCAACTCCCCCACTGATCCCCCAAAGGCTAAACAGAATGTGCAGTTACACAACACAGCTCTTCTGGGATTTTGATACAGCTGTTGTAGATGTACTTTCAAATTTGCAAAACAAAACATAAGGAACACATCTTGGTCAAATTATTCAGGCAGGTCTGTGAATGAATCTGTTTCGGATTGGATGTTCTGTCAGATTTTCAATAAATTCCTTAGAGCCTTGATTAAATAAATAAATGTAGTCATTTAATGTGTAGCAGCCACTGCCACATCCCACATAGCTGTGGATTTTAGAAGAACGCTATGAAAAACATCCGTCGGATTTGCCCAACTGAGACCTCTGTTTTCTTCCTTTACACTTTACACTGTAGCAGTTCAGAGGTAAATCCGCAGAGTTACAGTGTTTTATTCCCTGCAAAAACTAATCCTGCATGGGGTTTAGGGCTCTATCAACTCCTTTAAGAGTTAAAAAGGCTTTCCCAAGGACTTTGTTTCTGTCCTCTCAGTCTTAAATCTCAGTATGTTGTCAGAGACACCACTTTCACTCCTTTTTGTGAATGTGTTTTTTCTTTCTTTGGTTGTTGTGCCACAAACTCAACAGGAAGTTCTAGAATAGGCATTGACTGTATGTTTGTGTTCGTATATTATTGCCTGTCGTTACTAAAATGGGTAGGCAGAATTCAAACCAATTTGAGCAAGTAGACATCTTATCATGTCATGATACTGTAACACATGGAAAATGTTAAACTAATTGCACATCTGATATTAAGATCGTGTTACTAACCGAAATAAAGTTGGTTGACTGGTCTAGTAGTGGGAGAAATGGAAGTAAGAAGGACAAGCTATACAAATGTAGACAACCACCACAGGTCTCACCCTGCCCATTTTCCCCCCATACTCCGGCCCTGGAAAAACACAGTCAGTGCTGTCCTGTTCTGTGTGCTTAGTGAGTTTTCCATCCTGGAGGAAGCCAAATAAAACAATGTGCCGAGGTTGGAGAACTAGAGCCAATTATGACGATATACGCATCTTTGTTTTGAGATTGTTTCAGAAATATAATTAGGTCTACTTCTTTAAGGTGTAATATGGCGTTGGGCCATTAGACTCTAGTGTTTCCCAACTCCGGTCCTCCAGTACCCCGAACAGCACACATTGTTGTTGTAGCCCCAGACAAAAACACCTGATTCAACTTGTCAAGGGCTTGATGATTATTTGACTAGTTGAATAAGGAGTGCTTGTCTGGGGCCACAACAAAAATATGTACATTTGGCGGTACTTGAGGACTGGAGTTGGAAAACACTGCATTAGAGGACAGGTTTTGGACCTTCCCTCAGCAGCTAGTCCAGTTCCTTTGTGGGTTAGGGATCTGCGGTGTTTTGAGGGGAAGCTGCCAGATTACACCTCCTCCGATGGTCTCTGTCCAAACCACAGCAGCCTTATTTTAGACTAGACAGGGTGTGGGTGAAAGCAGTTGTACCATAAGAGCAAACAACAGTCTCACACTCGGCATATCCAGTAGAATACTGTCAAAGCTGAACATAAACAACGCTTCAGACAATTCCATTCAAAACACACTAATTCCATTCAACAGCCACAGCAGACAATCTAAAGAGCATTTGGAAACCCACACTCAGAGCAATGCTTTATAGTGTTGTCCGTGGAAAAGGGCTCTCAGAGCGCTACATTTAGACACAAAGCTACAGTGCCTTCAGAAAGTATCCACACCACTTGACTTTTTCTACATTTTGTTTTGTTACAGCTTGAATTTTAAATAGATTTTGTGTCACTAGCCTACACACAATACCCCGTAATGGCAACGTGGAATTATGTTTTTCAAAATGTTTACAAATGAATTAAAAATGAAAAGCTGAACTGTCTTGAGTCAATATGCTTTCAACCCCTTTGGTATGGCAAGACTAAATAAGGTCAGGAGTAAAAATGTGCTTAACAAGTCACATAATATGTTGCATGGACTCACTTTGTGTGCAATAAGTGTTTAACATGATTTTTGAATGACTAGGCCTATCCCATCTCTGTACCCCAAACATACAATTATCTGTAAGGTCCCTCAGTCAAGCAGTGAATTTCAAACACAGATTCAACCACAAAGACCAGGGAGATTTTCCAATGCCTCGCAAAGAAGGGCACATATTGGTAAATGCCAGTAAAAACTGATATTGAATATCTCCCATTTGAGCAAGTTATGAATTACACTTTGGATGGTGTATCAATATACCCAGTCACTACAAAGATACAGCCATCCTTCCTAATTCAGTTGCCGGAGTGTATGGAAACTGCTCAGGGATTTCACCATGAGGCCAATGTTGACTTTAAAACAGATACAGAGTTTAATGGCTGTGATAGGAGAAAACTGAGGATGAATCAACAACATTGTAGTTACTCCACAATACTAACCTAAATGACAGAGTAAAAAGAAGGAAGTCTATACATAATACAAATATTCCAAAACATGCCTCCTGTTTGCAATAAGGCAATAAAGTAAATCCAATACGACACATTATTGAGTACCACTCTTCATATTTTCAAGCATAGTGGTGGCTGCATCATGTTATGGGTGAGTATGCTTGTAATCGGCAAGGATTAGGGAGTTTTTCACGATAAGAATAGAGCTAAGCACAGGCAAAATCCTAGAGGAAAACCTGGATCAGTCTGACCAGACACTGGGAGATGAATTCACCTTACAGCAGGATAATAATCCAAAAAAACAAGGCCAAATCTACGCTGGAGTTGCTTACTAAACAGACAGTGAATGGCCTAGTTACAGTTTTGACTTAAATCGGCTTAAAAATCTATGGGAAGACTTGAACATTTCTGTTTAACTTGATCAACAACCAACTTGTCAGAAGCTGAAGAATTTAAAAAATAATAATGTACAATCCAGGTGTGCAAAGCTTTTAGAGACACACCCAGAAAGATTCACAGCCATAATCACTACCAAGGGTGCTTCTACAAAGTATTGACTCAGTTGTGTGAATACTTATGTAGTAAATAGGATATTTCTGTATTTAATTTTAAAGAAATATGCAACATTTCTAAAAATATGTTTTCACTTTGTCATTATGGGGTATTGTGTGTGGGTGAGAAAAAAATCAACTGAATGCATTTTGAATTCAGGCTGTAACACAACAAAATGTGGAATAAATCAAGGGGTGTAAATATTTTCTGACTGTAGATGTGGACATAGTAAATACACCTGCAGGGGTTTGGCCCTTACTAGTGTTTCACTGATCTCTGCATCTCCTCCACTGTGGAGGCTGTTTACTCATTTTACAGATTACTCATTTTACACACACTCAGATGAAGTAGCTGCCACGTAGAGTGCTTGGCCAAATTAGTTAATGTCCATTCTTGTTTCATTTCAACTGTCAGGCTCTGCAATCATACTGACACCCTGTTCTGTTTCACCTGTCTTTGGGATTGTCTCCACCCCCCCTCCAGGTGTCGCCCATCTTTCCCATTATCCCCTGTGTATTTATACCTGTGTTTTCTGTTTGTCAAGTCAACCAGCGTTTTTGTTCTCAGCTCCTACTTTCCCCAGTCTCTCTTTTCTTGCCCGCCTGGTTTTGAACGTTGCCTGTCCTGACTCTGAACCCGCCTGCTTGACTACTCTACCTGACCCTTACTGCCGATCTGTACCTTTGCCCCACCTCTGGACTATTAAACCATTGTTAATTCGAGGTTGTCTGCATCTGGGTCTTACCTTCATACCTGATAGTACGAAATGGCCATGTCTGACCCAGCAGACCCGGACCAGCTGCGCAAGCCATCTCCTCCCAAGGAGCCTCCATTGGTAGGCACGAGGAATTGCTTCATGGTCTTATGAAGGGGGTCAAAATGTTGGCTGAGCGCCATGACCGGGCGATGGACATGCTGCTAGAGCATTTCCGCGGGTTGTCTGGGGGGCAGCCTGCCTAAGTTGGTAACACCACTGCCACTCAGTAACTCGGCAGTTAGCAGCATCGCTCCACCTTCCCGGGAGCCCTGTTTACCTCCCCTGAACGCTTAAATGGAGAGCCGAGCACCTGTCTGCGTTTTTAGCTCAGTGTGCCCTCATTTTCGAGCTTCTGCCCTCCTCCTTCCGCTCAGATCGCACCAAGATAGCCTACCTCATCACGCTGATGTCTGGGAGGGCTCTCACCTGGGCTACCACCATATGGGAACAACAGCCGGCCATGTGCGTGAGTCTGGAGGGGTTCGAGGTGAGGAAGGTTTTTAAATCCCAGTTCTCCGGAAGAAAAGCTGCCCGGAAGCTAATTCAGCTCCGGCAGGTTTCCCACAGAGTGGCTGACTATGCGGTGGATTTCCACACGTTGGCAACAGAGTGTGTGTGGAACCTGGAAGCACTGTTCGACATGTTCCTGCATGGTGTCTCGGAGATTGCGGGAACAACGGATGGAGAGGAAATTTGATTTTGCTCACACGTCCAGGGATTCCACCTCGCCTCCGCATCATCCCGGAAGTCCCAGATGGTCCCGCTGTCGAGAGCACCCGAGGTATCCCGACCTTCCTTGAGAGTCACCGAAGACGGCCGAGGCACTGTTTGCCAAGCCTATGCAACTAGGCAGGGCTGAGCTATCGCCAGCGGAACGGCAAAACAGGATCAACATAAGGAGCTGTCTGTATTGCGGGACTGTTGGTCATTTTATGTCCTCTTGCCCAGTAAAAGACCAGGCTCACCGGTAGGAGCGAGTACTCTGGTGGGCCATATGGAGAACTTTTCTGATTCCCTTACTCGCACCCCTTTTCATGTCATTCTGCTGGGGAAACCAGTCCAAATCTTTCCGGTTCCTCATTGACTCTGGGCACTCTATAGGTCGGGTCATCCATAACACCACTCCCATCAACCTACGTGTGTCAGGGAATCAATCCACTCATCAACTGGTCTACGGGTGCCTCAATGGCATTACTGTGAAGAACCGTTATCCGCTACCACTCATTTCCTTGGCCTTCGAGTCGCTCCAGGGGGCCACAGTTTTCTCCAAGCTGGATCTACGAAACACCTACCACTTGGTGCGGATATGAGAGGGGGACGAGTGGAAGACCACCTTCATCGTGGCTACGAATATCTGGTTATTCCCTTTGGCCTCACCAACGCCCCTGCCATGTTCCAGGCTTTGGTGAATGATGTTGTCCACGACATATTGAACCGGTTCGTCTTCGTCTACATTGATGACATCCTCGTCCTGTCCCGCTCCCCCCAAGAACACGTGCTCCACAGTCTGACATGTTCTCCAGCGCCTTCTGGTTGTTTGTTAAGGCGGAAAAGTGTGAGTTTCATCGCTCCATCCTTCCCTTTCTTGGCTACATCATCTCTGCTGGGAATGTCCAGATGGATGCCGAGAATGTGAAAGCGGTGGTGGATTGGCCTCAGTCTACGTCCAGGGTGCAGCTGCAACGCTTCCTGGGGTTCGACAACTTTTATTGCCGCATTAGCCGGGGTTACAGCACCCTGGCCTCCCCCCTGTTTGCACTTACTTCTACCAAGGTTCCGTTTACGTGGTTCTCTGCTGCTGACCGGGCTTTCCGGAACCTTAAACACCGCTTCACCACTGCTGCTATCCTGGTTCATCCTGACCCGTCCCGTCAGTTCGTGGTGGAGGCCGACGCTTCGGATGTCGGAGTGGGGGCTGTCCTGTCCCAACGTTCTGCCCTGGATCTTAAGCTGCATCCCTGCGCCTTCTTCCCTCACCGCCTCAAAGCCACGGAGAGGAACTACGAGCTTCTCCCGGTGAAGATGATGTTGAAGGAATCGAGGCACTGGCTAGAAGGGGCTGAACATCCGTTCATTGTGTGGGCCGGCCACAAAAACCGTCCACAAAAACCTGGAGTATTTTCACACCTCCAAGCACCCTCCAGGCAAGCGAGATGGGCCCTGCTGTTTACCCAGTTCAACTTTTCCCTCACCTACCGGCGGAGTTCCAAGAACGTCAAGCCGGATGCTCTGTCTCACCACTATAAACCCACGGTTATCACCCCAGAGCCCGAGACCATCCTTCCCACCTCGTGCCTGGCGACGGCACTCAGCTGGGGTATAGGAAAACATGTACGGGAGGCGTAACGGTCCCAGCCGAACCCTGGGGGGGCCCAGATAACCGGATGTTTGTCTGACGCTGTCCACTCCGTGGTCCTGGAGTGGGACCATTCCTCTAGGCTTGCCTGTCACCCAGGCTCTCGTCGGACTCTGGCCTTAGTGCGACAACGCTTTTGGTGGTTTACTATGGTTCTGGATGTTGCCGTGTTTGTCGCCGTCTGCGCACAGAACAAGACTCCTCGGCAAGCTCCGGCTGGTCTTCTCCAACAACTGCCTGTCCCTCACCATCCCTGGTCCCATTTATCCCTGGATTTTGTCACGGTTCTCCCCCTGTCTGAGGACAACACTGCCATCATGACTGTGGTCAACCATGTTCTCCAAAGCCGCCCATTCTTCTCCCCAAACTACACTCGGCCAAGGAGACGGACGAGCTTATGGTGCACCACGTCTTCTGGTTCCATAGACTCCCGGTGGACATGGTGTCCGACCTGGGTTCGTAGTTCTCGTCCCAGTTCTGGAAGGCGTTCTGCGCGCTCATTGGGTCGTCGGCCAGCCTGTCCTCCGGATTCCACCCCCAGTCCAACGGCCAGTTGAAGCAAGCCAACCAGGACTTAGAGACGACTCTTCGCTGCCTAGTCTCCACCAACAACTGATATGGGTTGAGTACGCCTGCAACACCCTCCTTGCTCTGCCACGGGTCTCTCACCATTCGAGTGTTCCTTGGGATATCAGCCTCTGCTCTTCCCAGAGCAAGAGGAGGAAGTCAGAAATCCCTCTTCCCAGATGTTCATCCGCCGCTGTCGCCATACCTGGAAGAGAGCTTGGGCCGCTCTGTTGAAGACCACCTCCATGTATAGGCGACAAGTGGATCACCACCGGACCCCTGCTCCACGCTATCGGCTCGGGCAGAGGGTATCGCTTTCCACCCAGGACCTGCCCCTCCTGGTAGAGTCCCGTAAACTTTACCCCTGTTTCATTGGCCCGTTCCCCATCTCTAGAGTCATTAGCCCCACTGCTGTTCATCTTTTGTTACCCCTTCCCCCCCGTATTCACCCTACTTTCCATGTGTCTAGGATTAAGCCTGTGAGTGTTCGACCATGGGGCAGGGGTAATCAGTACCTGGTTGACTGGGAGGGTTATGGCCCGGAGGAGAGGTGCTGTGTCCCTGCTAGAGACATCCTGGACCCAGCCCCCATCGCCGACTTCCACCGCCGGCACCCCGGTCAACTAGGTATGCGCCCAAGTAGGCGCAGGTCCTGCTTTTTGCAGTCTCTCTTTTTCACCCTCCTGGTTTTGACCCTTGCCTATCCTGACTGTGAGCCCGCCTGCCTGATCACTCTGCCTGCCCCTGAGCCTGCCTGCCGACCTGTTAATTCGACGTTGTCTGCATCTGGGTCTTACCGTCATACCTGATACATGCACATTTCCCTTGTTTGTCTTCAGCACATTTCTCTTGATTGTAATACCGGATGTGCTATGGAAATGCTATTAGCTTGATTCTGAAATTCAGCTCCACGTTGTAAATTCAGTTTTATCACCTTCAATATCCAACCTCACCCAGGACACTTTGTTACTATTAACAAAGTAGATTGTTGAGTTTTGAGATGACAAAACAGACATGGAATTGTAAAAGTTCCCACACACTTTCAGAGAGTATTTGTTCTTATGGTAAATCTCCCCCAAACATATGTAATTATGTTTCTTTCACCAAGTCTTTCAATTTGGTTGTCGGCAGTGGATAGAGAACATTTCTCAAATCAACTCAAGATTGTGTTTTGACAACAAGTGCCACTTTTCAGAGTGGAATGTACATGCTCTTTTGGTTGGGAGTGATGACTGCTGCTGACCCATGCCCAAGCAGGGCAAGCTGAATGTTCCCATAATACCAGTCAGGTGTATGTCTTCAGACTATACCTCCCTCGTAAGAGCCTAAGTCCTATTGGATGTGCTCTGGCGTTATCTCTCCCTAACTTGATTTGATCTACTGTATGGTTTGAATTGTAAATCACAAGTCAGCCTTGTGACTTGCTGTGCGTGAGTGGTAATTGAGGAGCGATGGTGGTGAATACTTTCACAGTAGGGTCTAAGGGGTATACGATTGTAAAGTACGTTTTGAACCTTCAATCATGCTGCCTTTTGAGTATGTTAAACTGGCCTCAAATGTTTACTTGCACTTTTTATTGACTGTAACTACAGTTGGTAGTAATTTTGATGTAGTCAGATTTTTCATCCGTAACCTCCATTTGTTTTTCTTTGTTCCCTTAATACAAAAACGAATACCTTTAAAAAAAAATGCATTGCCTCAAACCATTAAAAAAATAAATTGGCCTAGAGAGAGGCTACACGAATTCACAAGGAGTCAGGAGTAGCTTATCATTTGAACCATCATTTATCAAGTCAGCCATATCAGCCATGGTTCTGAAAATGAAGTCAAATCTGTAAATTAATGAGGTTATCTCAATCATATATTCAAATAATGAAGAAAATCTTTATATTTTGAACCAAGATTGAAGTAGAACTCAATGAACTCTGATCAATCCATGATAAGGGTGTGTTCGAATCGGCAGGAGAGATCTGAGGGTATGCATTTTATATTGAGGGACTTAATTTAACAATTGAGGGAAAGGATAAACTGAGAAATGATAAGCCTGGCCTGTTTTTCTTTCAACACAATGACCACTGAGATCTGTATATAATGACGAAATGCTCATGTCTTCGTCCTAACAATAGGAGTTGTTGCCCTAAAGGTGGAAAGGCAGGCAAAAGCTTAGGTCCAAAATATGCCCATAGAAACACATGGGTCTTATTTTGGCCAGATTTTGGCGAGCGTAAAACCTCTCGCTTCACCTATTCCTGTCTGGTTACCATTTTGAGAAGGAGAGCGCGAATATGAGGAGGACCGGAGGTCAACTTTGATAGCTTGCTACAACTATAATAGATTTTTATTAAAAACAATATGTTTCTTGCCCATTATGTATTTATCAATTATTGACTTGACAATAAGCCAGATTCAAGTAATTTACATTGTGGTGCTGAAACTTGGAGCAGCTCATTGTGCTGCAGGTAGGCATATTTGAGTAGGCATAATCCATTTCAATGTCTTCATCTAAATGAGACTTTACTAACAACAAGAGGGCTTTGCATTGGAGCCTACTTCTTCCTATGTAAGAAATTAGGCTATAGGCTGCTCTATCCATAGATGTGTCGGTCAATTCCTCCACCCACTATGCACTATTTACATATCCTAAAGCACAGGACAACCCCTTGTTAGTTTAAGATTTATAAGAAAAATAACAGTACTTAATGCTACAAACAAGCTGTAAAATACCCGGGAAAGATGTGACTCTGATGCATATGGGGATATTATTTTTTAGTTTATTTGACATTCAGAGGCTGAGCTATAATCTTCTATAGTCGAGGAGACTATAGAAGGGGAAGTGATCAAATTCTGACACTATCAATTGATTAAATGATTCACATACCTGTTGTAGAATATATGTTGTATTCAGTGAATGTTATTTGAAAAGTAATTAATTAGCTAAATATTTCTGTCATATTGGTCAAGGGGAGAGTCCGATATAAACGTGAAATGTAAACATAGAGACACGTAGAACAAGGAATCATGTCGGCTCTATTCGTGGTATTTATATCTGCAAAGTTCAACAACGTATGGTAACTGAACGTGGCCCTGCTGGGGTTTATTCATTACGCCAAGTATGTTTCAAAACGTTGTGCAACAGAAACGGTCAACGGTTTCCGTTACAAGATGTAATGACTACACCCCTGTCACTTCATGAGCTGGGGGATATCCATGCGACTCCTCACTATTTCGTAAATTCGGAATCTAATCTGGACAGCGTTGAGGATAGACTACTCTTCTCACGCTAAGGTACTGTTGCCTGAACATTTTATTAAACTTTTTGTTGAAAACTACTTTTACATTCATATCAATTGTAGAATATTTTACAAATGAGTAAATTATTGCAGTAACTTGTATCGCTCGCATGCGCATTTTGTTTACGAATGAGTGACGTTAGCTAATTTCTTTGAGATTTCGCAATTGTTAGCTAAAAGTAATTCTCATAGCTACACTGTCATTTTTAAATATTTTTTTTTTTACATGTTCCCCGCCTTGGTGCTGAAAAACACCGATGGTTTGTTCTAGAAACTGTTGTCCTGATTTGTGAATACATTTAGCGCCAACTTTGAAGCGCGCAAAGTAGTGCTGCAAAAACAAGACAAGGGGACAAACAAACACCCATCTGTTTGTTAACGTTAGGTAGCTGTCCAATTCTTGTGATCGGACGTTGCATTAATGTTTTTTCTTCTTTCTGAGTAAGCACGTTCGCTCGTATGAGTTGGCTAGCTCGCCCTGTCAGTTAACTATGCCGAAACTGGTCACGTCTTTGATATAGTTGTGTACTCGCATGACACATGTTACGTTCAATGTTTCTTAGAAGACTTGGCTATACTATAGCCTACTATATCCAATTCATAAAAGAAGAATGGTTAGCCCAGCGTTACCTCGCTCGTCTTGGTGCGTGCTGTCGTTCACATATGTCAGTGCTATTTTTGGTCATCTTCCTTGTGGGGCACGAGAATGGCTTCTTTGTCTTAACATTAACAGCTGATGAACTGCAGCTAACTGAGCTAGTTACTACCATACATTAGTGGTTACTACTAGCTAGAACACAGACAGCAACCGTGTTCACTCCTGTGTGAAATGGGGGGCATGCCACGCAGTTACATTGTATTTAAACATTTACTGTTACTAGTTGCTAATGTCCATATTCAGAAAGTTTGAGTATTATTGTTAAATTGGTCTTTTTTTAGTGGCGTGAAATAATTGGTGGCAAAAGGGGAGGGTCATTGAGAACAATGCCTTTGGGGACCAGCTAGTCTCTTTTTGGCAGCAACTTTTGTTTTCAGTTCTTTCCTTTGGTCAAATAGGATGACATCTGCTTTGATTTGGCGACACAGTGCACTCACTGCTCATCTGCTGGTTGGTGCCTCTCACTGTTCATAGGCAACTGTCACCTACCCTTGAAGTGTATAGTAAACTAATATGTTGGTAGTGTAGGTAATATACAAAGTAGGGTTGGGCAAAAAACGGTATTACGGGTGGTGAAAATCTCACCCCTGCCAGAAACCCCCCCCCTTTCTAATTTTCTTAATTTTGTGGCTTGAGTCAAATACTTTGTGGCACACATCAGAATCAAATACTTTCTATAGAACAAACTATAGGTCAGGATAGGCAACCAAATTAATAATGAATGTACAGTTGAAGTCGGAAGTTTACATACACTTAGGTTGGAGTCATTAAAACTCTTTTTTTCAACCACTCCACACATTTCTGGTTAACAAACTATAGTTTTGGCAAGTCAGTTAGGATCTACTTTGTGCATGACATACTGTAAGTTTTCCAACAATTGTTTACAGACAGATTATTTCACTTAATTCACTGTATCACAATTCCAGTGGGTCAGACGTTTACATACAGTAAGTTGACTGTGCCTTTAAACAGCTTGGAAAATTCCAGAAAATTATCTAATGGCTTTAGAAGCTTCTGATAGGCTAATTGACATCATTTGAGTCAATTGGAGGTGTACCTGTGGAGGAATCTTAAGGCCTACCTTCAAACTCAGTGCCTCTTCACTTGACATCATGGGAAAAATAAAAATAAATCAGCCAAGACCTCAGGGAAAAAAAGAAAGTGTAGACTTCCACAAGTCTGGTTCATCCTTGGGAGCAATTTCCAAACGCCAGAAGGTACCACGTTCATCTGTACAAAAAATAGTACACAAGCATAAACAGCATGGGGCCGTCATTAGGCTCAGGAAGAAGATGTGTTCTGTCTCCTAGAGATGAACGTACTTTGGTGCGAAAAGTGCAAATCAATCCCAGAACAACAGCAAAGGACCTTGTGAAGATGCTGGAGGGAAAGGGTACAAAGGTATCTATATCCACAGTAAAACAAGTACTATATCGATATAACCTGAAAGGCTGCTCAGCAAGGAAGAAACCACTGCTCCAAAACCTCCATAAATAAGCCAGAAACTGCACATGGGGACATCGTTATGACCATCGTTATGCTTGGAGGAAAAAGGGGGATGCTTGCAAGCTGAAGAACACCATCCCAACAGTGAAGCACGGGGGTGGCAGCATCATGTTGTGGGGGTGCTTTGCACTTCACCAACTAGATGGCATCTTGAGGTAGGAAAATTATGTGGATATATTGAAGCAACATCTCAAGACATCAGTCAGGAAGTTAAATCTTGGTCACAAATGGGTCTTCCAAGTGGGCAATGACCCCAAGCATACTTCCAAAGTTGTGGCAAAATGGCTTAAGGACAACAAAGTCAAGCTATTGGAGTGGCCATCACATAGCCCTGACTTCAATCCTATAGAAAATGTGTGGGCAGAACTGAAAAAGCGTGTGCGAGCATGGAGGCCTAGAAACCTGACTCAGTTACTCCAGCTTTGTCAGGAATGGGCCAAAATTCACCCAACTTATTGTGGGAAGCTTGTGGAAGGCTACCCAAAACATCTGACCCAGATGAAACAATTTAAAGGCAATGCTACCAAATACTGATTGAGTGTATGTAAACTTCTGACCCACTGGGAATGTGATGAAATAAATAAAAGCTGAAATAAATCCTTCTCTCTGCTATTATTCTGACATTTCACATTCATAAAATAAAGTGGTGATCCCAACTGTCCTAAGACAGGTAGTTTTTACTAGGATTAAATGTCAGGAATTGTGAAACTGAGTTTGTAAATGTATTTGGCTAAGGTGTATGTAAACGTCCGACTTCAACTGTATGTGTTATATTAAACATAGAAGAGGGAGTAACATGTTGGCAAGCAATAAACATTGCAGAACAGCTATGGCTGAATTATTATCCTTACACACTGAATCACTGTGTCTCTGCCCACACATTTTCATTGATCATTTGTGTGAGATTGAGAGCATCTAGCTTAGATTGTAGAACGGCCGGGATGTTAAGCATGTCCCAGTTGTCACCTAACAGTACGAACTTCTGAAGATAGATGGGGGTGGGCAATCAATTCACATATGGTGTCCAGGGCACAGCTGAGGGCTGAGGGGTGTTTATAACAAGCGGCAACGGTGAGAGACTTGTTTCTGGAAAGGTGGATTTTTAAGAGTAGAAGCTCGAATATTTTGGACACATACCTGGATGGCCTGTAGAGTTCTATAATACTATCTCTGCAGTAGATTGCAACTCCGCCCCTTTGGCAGTTCTTTCTTGTTGGAAAATGTTATAGTTAAGGATGGAAATTTCAGGATTTTTGGTGGGCTTCCTAAGCCAGGATTCAGACATGGCTAGGACATCCGGGTTGGCGGAGTGTGCTAAAGCAGTGAATAAAACAAACTTAGGAAGGAGACTTCTAATGTTAACATGCATGAAACCAAGGCATTTACGGTTACAGAAGTCAACAAATGAGAGCGCCTGGGGAATAGGAGTGGAGCTAGGGGTTGCAGGGCATGGGTTAAGCTCTACATCACCAGAGGAACAGAGGAGGAGTAGGATAAGTGTACGGCTAAAGGCTGGTCGTCTGGTCGTCTAGTGCGTTCGGAACAGAGTAGGAGCAGATTTCTAGGCGCGGAACAATAGATTCAGGGCATAATGTACATACAAGGGTATGGTAGGATGTGAATACAGTGGAGGTAAACTTAGGCATTGAGTGACGATGGGAGTGGTTTTGTCTCTGGAGACTCCATCGAACCATCTAGAAGCTGGTGAGGTCACTGCATGTGTGGAAGATGGAACAAAAGGGCTAGCTAAGGCATATTGAGCAGGGCTGGAGGCTCTACAGTGAAATAAGACAATAATCACTAACCAAAACAGCAATGGACAAGGCATATTGACATTAGGGAAATGCATGCGTAGGCGAGTGAATAGGTTCCAGTGAGTAGCTAGGCGAGCTGAAGACCCGGCGATCCAGACAGCTACGGCCCGTGGGTCTTTGCAATGGAAGAGCCTGTTGAAACCACCGTGGACGATTTTAGTTGGCATACCAGTCGTGATGGATCGGTGGGGCTCCATGTCGGCAGTAAAAGGATCCAGGCCAATTGGCAAAATATGTATTTTAGCCCAAGAATTGGCTGAATGAACTTCTCCGGCTAGCTGGGAGATGGGCCTAGCTTGAGGCTAGCTCCAGTGTGTGGAGCTCTGCTGTGCAGAGTGGCAGGAATTGACCGGGCTGAGGCTGGCTGATGTTATTTTACAGCCTTATTCTGAAATTGATTAAATAGTTTTCCCCCCTCATCAATCTACACACTACCCCATAATGACAAAGCAAAAACAGGTTTTTAGAAATGTTAGCAAATGTATTATATATACGAAAAAGAAACTGACATTACATTTACATAAGTATTCAGACCCTTTACTCAGTGCTCTGTTGAAGCACCTTTTGGCAGCGATTACAGCCCTGAGTCTTCTTGAGTATGACGCTACAAGCTTGGCACGCCTGTATTTGGAGAGTTTCTCCCATTATTCTCTACAGATCCTCACAAGATCTCGGGTTGGATGGGGAGCGTGGCTGCACAGCTATTTTTTAGCTCTCTCCAGAGATGTTCGATCGAGTTCATGTCCAAGTTCTGGCTGGGCCACTCAAGGACCTTCAGAGACTTGTCCTGTAGCCATTCCTGTAGCCACTCTTGTCTTGGCTGTGTACCTAGGGTCGTTGTCCTGTCGGAAGGTGAAACTTCACCCCAGTCTAAGGCCCAGCCAGCTCTAGGAAGAGTCTTGGTGCTCCATCATTTTAAGAATGATTGAGGCTACTGTGTTCTTGGGGCCCTTCAATGCTGCAGAAATGTTTTGGTACCCTTACCCAGACCTGTGCCTCGATACAATCCTGTCTCAGACCTCTACAGACAATTACTTCAACCTCATGGCTTGGTTTTTGCTCTGACATGCACTGTCTGATCAATTTAATTTACCACAGGTGGACTTCAATCAAGTTGTAGAAACATCTCTAGGATGATCAATGGAAACAGGATGACCTGAACTAAATTTAGTCTCATAGCAAAGAGTCTGAATACTTATGTAAATAAGGTATTGATGTTTTTTATTTTTTGCAAACCGTTCTAAAAACCTATTTTCTCTTTGTTATTATGGATTATTGTGTGTAGATTGAGGATATTTATTTCATCGATTTTTAGAATAAGGCTGTAACGTAACACAATTTTGAAAAAGTTAAGGGGTCTGAATACTTTCCGAATGCATTGTACACAACAACTTTTATGTTTCTAACTCTTTCTCATAAGATTCCTATGATTTAATTTGTTCTCTCAGCTAATGGCCAAAGACTTGGGTTCATCTCCATGCCTTTGTCTGTCAAAGCCTCTAACACAACCAACTGTGTTACCTAGGCCTGCTGTGCTGAGCTAATGCTATTTTAGCCATGTGGAACTGATGGACTGAATATGTATTTGGCCCAGGCTTTAATTTCCAAGTACCCCATCTGAAGTAGGAGAGAAACTGGCAATGGGGAGCTTACAGAGAACTCCGCATTAATAGGATTTTTTTTGTTCACACCAAAATCCTAGGAGTCCTAGCCAACTGTCTTCATAAATGGGCGCTATGGTGGGTTGTGTGACGCTGCTGTGTAGACTGGATGTGTGTTGGCTGCCTGAGCAACCCACAGACGCACCACAGTATCATACGTACCATCCTCCTATTACAGGCCTGCAGTGGCTGTTATAAACCAACCCCAGCCCACAGGCTATTTGTGGAGCCCACAGTATGGTTTTTGACATGATAATCCACCCGTGTCTGATTCAAGTACCAGATCCCTGGAAATGGTGGAGGAAATAGCTTTTGGATGATGAATCTGAGAGGGAGCCCTTGGTCGTTAAACATGATCGTAAAGGATTGAAGTACGTGTGTGTTGGTCAGCACTCTCCTGTGCTCGAGGTTGGGCAATGGGGTGAAGGCAAGGGGAGCTCTGATATTTCCAACACATTTAGCTCCTGCTAACTGCTTGCAAACTGCCCACATTAAACCAGAGGGCTGAATTACAACATGTAAAAAAAAACCATTGTGATACTGTTGATACATCTATTTAGACTACCCGATAACAAGCTGTAAGTCTGTTTTTATCCAGTACATGGGGGGACTGCTTACTATTCTTTCTGACAAGTTATTTATCTGCTGCTACTTTGCTCTCCTAGTAGTATTCTGGAACGTTTAGCTAATTCTGAATGGGACAACTTCTCTTGCGAGTACTATTGATTTCTCCCTTAAACAGTCGAACAGTGATAAGGACTAGTGCTATATAAACTGGGAAATGGTGAAGCAAGCGGTTCTTTTCCCCTTGTCATGTGAGCCATACACTGTCTGGGAATAAAGGTCTACCCGTCACAGAGCTATTCCTATATGATCAAGATCATATAGGCCCCATTCTATGCTAACGCAAAGGGTGACCTCCACACTATTTCAAAGTACTTTCTTACTACTGTTTGGTCTCTTGGGAATGAGGCTAGAGTGACGGCTTTAGATTTATTGGGTGACTTCAAAGGGCAAAACAACTTGTGATCTCAACATTTTGTTAGTCAGTATTTTCCTTAGGGCTGGAAGTAGGCTTCGTTGTGATTGGCTTATGAGAGTTTTACAACTTGATGTAAGAGTTATGTTGCAGCCAACTTCCACTGCAATAGTGGTACTTAGAGTCAGTTTTATTTTAAGTGGCACTGGTGAAGTGTCATTGGCTCAGGACAATGTGGGATTTTGTGTTGTGGCTCTGAGCTGGTCAGACAGGGGGACAGACTTCGGCCCAGAGGGACACGCCAGCCAGCTGGCACTGTTTGATGACACGTTCAACGGAGTGAGGCAGAATGAACCGGAGCTTGGTACCTCCAATTGGATTCCTTCTTCAACCATGTGACACACAGTCTCAATAATTCCATTGGCTGTGATAACGTTGTTAGTTAGTTGTTATTAGTTTGTGCTGGATTTCAACGATTAGCCTGTCATAGGGGCAAAGAGATTGAAATCCTATCCACATGTAGACCTTTCACTAGGGACCGACCTGTCCTCAAAGGCGGTTCATTTCTGGGGACAATATTTATGTAAGAGTCCAATGCAACAATTGCAGAACTGTATGTTTATCCTCTATTTTTAGTTACCATTGCCTTTTAAAAATGTTATGGCATAGTAGCTACAGCTATAAATACTATGGGGGAACTTAATAATGACAGCTTTTAATGTGCTGCTGGGCTCCTAATCAGAGCTTCAGATAAACCTAACCCAATCAAAGTCGCCATGTCTTCCGCTACTAACTTGTTCCTTGCGTGTCAGATTATTCAGTCAGTCCTTCCGCTACTAACTTGTTCCTTGCGTGTCAGATTATTCAGTCAGTCCTTCCGCTACTAACTTGTTCCTTGCGTGTCAGATTATTCAGTCAGTCCTTCCGCTACTAACTTGTTCCTTGCGTGTCAGATTATTCAGTCAGTCCTTCTAACTTGTTCCGCTGATCAAGTTTTCCAATGAAACACACTATTGAGAAATAATTAGCTCGTCAAATCCAGTTTGTAGGGTTGGGCGGTATAGGCGAATATATTGATAAAAGTCACCTTGCCCCAAAGAGATTTACATGGATATCAAAACGTCACGCCAGGGTAAACCTACACGAAACACAGCCCTTATTTTAAGTGTTTCCAAAATCCTTCATGGGAAAAATGAATAGTGGAAAAAGGATTGTAACCATTTCCCTGTTTGACCTCTAGGTTTTATAGGTATTATGACACATACTGTGGGACTCTATGGAGACACCCTTTCTATTCATTCTTCTTTCTATGCTGGTTTCCGTTGGACAAACAAAAAATGGTTGTTTAGTAACCGGATACCACTGTTCTGTCGAGAGAGAAAAAAATTGAGTTCCAATATTAGGATAATAGTTGTGATTGGAAGGATAGCTGTGAGACTTATTGAATCAGGATCAACTCCTCTGTTTTCCTAGAGCTCATTAATGATAGAATATTCATTGAAGATGGCAGAAAGGCCAGTCTCTTTTTGACAATGGCTACAGTAACATTCCGTTAGTCAAAGAGACTAGTATTCAGGCTAGAATGTCTGCTGTAACCAAGAAGCTGGACATCTAGCCACTGGACATCTAGCAAGTTATCAATCCAAATGCAAAGCTGGAGCCCTGAGCTGGATATAATTTATTTGACACTTCTTAGATTTCTTATAGTTAACATATATTTAGTTATAAGCAGTGGTGCAGCATGCAGCCAACTAACGCAGGTACAGTATATTTATATATATATATATGCACTACCGTTCAAAGGTTTGGGGTCACTTAGAAATGTCCTTGTTTTTGAAAGAAAATACACTTTTTTTTGTCCATTTTAAAATAACATCAAATTGATCAGAAATACAGCATAGCCATTGTTGTAAATGACTACTGTAGCTGGAAACGGCTTTTTAACTTTTTCTTAATGGAATATCTACATAGCCGTACAGAGGCCCATTATCAGCAACCATCACTCCTGTGTTCCAATGGCAGGTTGTTGGCTAATAAAACATATTTTAATTTTAAAAGGCTAGTGATGGTTGCTGATAATGGGCCTATGTAGATATTCCATTACAAAATCTGCGGTTTCCAGCTACAATAGTCATTTACAACATTAACAATATCTACACTGTATTTCTGTATATATACACTGTATTTCTGATCAATTGGATGTTATTTTAATGGACAAAAAAAGTTGCTTTTCTTTCAAAAACAAGGTCATTTCTAAGTGACCCCAAACTTTTGTGTGTGTGTGTGTACACTGCTCAAAAAATAAAGGGAACACTTAAACAACACAATGTAACTCCAAGTCAATCAAACTTCTGTGAAATCAAACTGTCCACTTAGGAAGCAACACTGATTGACAATAAATTTCACATGCTGTTGTGCAAATGGAATAGACAACATGTGGAAATTATAGGCAATTAGCAAGACGCCCCCAATAAAGGAGTGGTTCTACAGGTGGTGACCACAGACCACTTCTCAGTTTCTATGCTTCCAGGCTGATGTTGTGGTCACTTTTGAATGCTGGCGACGCTTTCACTCTAGTGGTAGCATGAGACTGAGTCTACAACCCACACAAGTGGCTCAGGTAGTGCAGCTCATCCAGGATGGGACATCAATGCGAGCTGTGGCAAGGTTTGCTGTGTCTCAGCGTAGTGTCCAGAGCATGGAGGCGCTACCAGGAGACAGGCCAGTACATCAGGAGATGTGGAGGAGGCCGTAGGAGGGCAACAACCCAGCAGCAGGACCGCTGCCTCCGCCTTTGTGCAAGGAGGAGCAGGAGGAGCACTGCCAGAGCCCTGCAAAATGACCTCCAGCAGGCCACAAATGTGCATGTCTGCTCAAACGGTCAGAAACAGACTCCATGAGGGCCCGACGTCCACAGGTGGGGGTTGTGCTTACAGCCCAACACCGTGCAGGACGTTTGGCATTTGCCAGAGAACACCAAGATTGGCAAATTCGCCACTGGCGCCCTGTGCTCTTCACAGATGAAAGCAGGTTCACACTGAGCACATGTGACCGACGTGACAGAGTCTGGAGACGCCGTGGAGAACGTTGTGCTGCCTGCAACATCCTCCAGCATGACGGGTTTGGCGGTAGGTCAGTCATGGTGTGGGGTGGCATTTCTTTGGGGGGCCGCACAGCCCTCCATGTGCTCGCCAGAGGTAGCCTGACTGCCATTAGGTACCGAGATGAGATCCTCAGACCCCTTGTGAGACCATATGCTGGTGCGGTTGGACCTGTGTTCCTCCTAATTCAAGACAAGGCATTGATGCTATGGACTGGCCCGCCCGTTCCCCAGACCTGAATCCAATTGAGCACTTCTGGGACATCATGTCTCGCGCCATCCACCAACGCCACGTTGCACCACAGACTGTCCAGGAGTTGGCGGATGCTTTAGTCCAGGTCTGGGAGGAGATCCCTCAGGAGACCATCCGCCACCTCATCAGGAGCATGCCCAGGCGTTGTAGGTAGGTCATACAGGCCCGTGGAGGCCACACACACTACTGAGCCTCATTTTTATTTGTTTTAAGTACATTACATCAAAATTGGATCAGCCTGTAGTGTGGTTTTCCACTTTAATTTTGAGTGTGACTCCAAATCCAGACCTCCATGGGTTGATACATTTGATTTCCATTGATCATTTTTGTGTGATTTTTGTTGTCAGCACATTCAACTATGTAAAGGAAAAAGTATTTAATAAGAATATTTCATTCATTCAGATCACTTATTTTAGTGTTCCCTTTATTTTTTTGAGCAGTGTATATTACAAATCCATACTTGGAGTCAAGGATTGATATATCGTCCAAAAATTATATTGCGATATGTAACTGTATCGATTCAGCGTGGAACAATGAGCTGCATTCAATACTCCTTACCCATGGCCATGATGACGACTCCACTATCTAAATTGGACATGCACATTTCCATCTAAAAAGGCTTAGTCTATTCCTTTATGGCATCCAGAACACATCATGCCTATGCTTATGAGACACATTGTGAGATAAACCTGTTTGGGATGCTTGGAGTTCTGCACAGACATCTGTGTGTACAGTGAACTCTGGCTATTTGTTTTAGAGGGTCTCAGAAAGCCTGCTGTGTTTCAGAAAGGCGTCACAGAAGTATCTGTCTGTGTGTAGATGTCTTCCATCAGTGGTAGAGTAGTTGCTATGGGCTGTGTGGGGCCAGTGAGCATATTGTGATAGGAAGGACTAATGCCAGACTTCTGTATGTTCTTTTTAGACCACCTCTTAACCAAGGCTTCCTCCCATGTATAAAATGAAACGATGTTCAGCTGCCAATCTATCCTTTCAGTAAATCAACTCTTGGATTTAGGCTACTCCTGCGCTACTCTAAGTAAGTGTAATAAAACTAAATCAGAAGAAAATAGTGCTAATATAGCAGACTCTGTGTCTGGCTTGGATGATACATTTTGACTTGTGTGGATATTTGGCTAGAATGTTTTGATTTGTTGAGATGACACATTATCGTGCTTCATAAGATTTTGAAGGTTGTCTTGTGGCTTTATTTGTCACTATGGAACGCTGAAACTGGATAGGCTAGACTTTTGGTTTAATGGTAGGAATATCAGCAGTTATAACTCCTATTGTTGCTGACACATGCTGCCTTTTTTTTCAATTTAACAAACAATAGTTTCCTGGTAAACAAGAACTTGGTTTGTTACAAATGTAGTAGGTAGGAATTGTTGTTTGTCTGAAATGTAATGTTGGTTACATGCTCATCTGTATATTTGGTCAGAATAAGAAAGTAGCCTAATTAGGGCTGTGACGTTACCAGTATTGCAATATTTTTCCCACGGCAGAAAAATGTAAACAAGAAGCGGCCCAAACTCTTCGGTCCTTTCAAAACCTGCTGAATGTAAAATATTGAGAGATATACAGTACCAGTCAAAAGTTTGGACACAGCTACTCATTCAAGGGTTTTACTTTATTTGTACTATTTTCTACACTGTAGAATAATAGTGAAGACATCAAAACTATGAAATAACACATGGAATCAAGTAGTAACCAAATAAATGTTAAACAAAATATATTTGAGATTCTTCAAAGTAGCCACCCTTTGCCTTGACATCTTTGCACACTCTTGACTTTCTCTCAACCAGCTTCACCTGGAATGCTTTTCCAATGGTCTTGATGGAGTTCCCACATATGCTGAACACTTGTTGGCTGCTTTTCCTTCACTCTGCGGTCCAACTCATCCCAAACCATCTCAATTGGGTTGAGGTCAGGTGATTGTGAAGACCAGGTCATCTGATGCAGTACTCATCACTCTCCTTGGTCAAATAGCCCTTACAGAGCCTGGAGGAGTGTTGGGTCATTGTCCTGTTGAAAAATAAATGATAGTCCCACTAAGCGCAAACCAGATTGGATTCCATATCACTGCAGAATGCTGAGATCATCCGTTCACCTACTCTGCGTCTCATAAAGACACAGAGGTTGGAACCAAAAATCGCACATTTCCACCGGTCTAATGTCCATTGCTTGTTTTTTTTGGCCTAAGCAAGTCTCTTCTTCTTGTTGCTGTCCTTTAGTAGTGGTTTCTATGCAGCAATTTGACCATGAAGGCCTGATTCCCACAGTCTCCTCTGAGCAGTTGATGTTGATGTATTTTTATTTATTTTTATTTAACCATTATTTAACTAGGCAAGTGAGTTAAGAACAAATGTGCGTTTTATCACACACACATCACGACAAGAGACAACACTACATAGAGACCTAAGACGACAACATAGCAAGACGACAACATAGCAAGACGACAACATAGCAAGACGACAACATAGCAAGACGACAACATAGCAAGACGACAACATAGCAAGACGACAACATAGCAAGACGACAACATAGCAAGGTAGCAATACACAACCGCACAGCATGGTAGCAACATAACATGGTAGCAGCACAAAACATGGTACAAACATTATTGGTCACAGACAACAGCACAAAGGGCAAGAAGATAGAGCCAACAATACATCACACAAAGCAGCCACAACTGTTACTTAAACTATGAAGCATTCATTTGGGCTGCAATTTATGAAGTTGGTAACTAATGAACTTATCCTCTGCAGCATAGGTGACTCTCTCTCCCTTTCCTCACGAGAGCCAGTTTTATCATAGCGCTTGATGGGTTTTGTGACTGCACTTGAAGAAACATTGAAAGATCTTGACATTTTCTGGATTGACTGACATTCATGTCTTAAAGTAATGATGGACTGTCATTTCTCTTTGATTATTTGAGCTGTTCTTGCCATAATATGGACTTAGCCCTTTTTGGTAAAAGACCATCTTCTGTATACTACCCCTTCCTTGTCACAACACAACTGATTGGCTCAAACGCATTAAGAAGGAAAGAAATTCCACATATGAACTTAACAAGGCACACCTGTTAATTGAAATGTATTCCAGGTGACTACCTCATGAAGCTAGCTGAGGGGATGCCAAGAGTGTGCAAAGCTCTCATCAAGATAAAGGGTTTCTACTTTGAAGAATCTCAAATTTAAAATATATTTTGATTTTAACACTTTTTTGGTTACTAGATAATTCCATATGTGTTATTTCATAGTTGTGATGTTTTCACTATTATTCTACAACCCTACCTTAGACAGGTAAACTAGCTAGACAGGAAATTGTTTTGTTACTGGCAGGATGGTGAACTTGTGGACTGAATTACAGTTGGAGATGTGATGTACAGTGGGGCAAAAAAGTATTTAGCAGCCACCAATTGTGCAAGTTCTCCCACTTAAAAAGATGAGAGGCCTGTAATTTTCATCATACACTTCAACTATGACAGACAAAATTTAAAAAAAAATCACATTGTAGGATTTTTAATGAATTTATTTGCAAATTATGGTGGAAAATAAGTATTTGGTCAATAACAAAAGTTTATCTCAATACTTTGTTATATACCCTTTGTTGGCAATGACAGAGGTGAAATGTTTTCTGTAAGTCTTCACAAGGTTTTCACACACTGTTGCTGGTATTTTGGCCCATTCCTCCATGCAGATCTCTTCTAGAGCAGTGATATTTTGGGACTGTTGCTGGGCAACACAGACTTTCTACTCCCTCCAAATATTTTCTATGGGGTTGAGATCTGGAGACTGGCTAGGCCACTCCAGGACCTTGAAATGCTTCTTACGAAGCCACTTCTTTGTTGCCCGGGCGGTATGTTTGGGTTCATTGTCATGCTGAAAGACCCAGCCACGTTTAATCTTCAATGCCCTTGCTGATGGAAGGAGGTTTTCACTCAGTCTCACGGTACATGACCCCATTCATTCTTTCTTTTACACGGATCAGTCATCCTGGTCCCTTTGCAGACAAACAGCCCCAAAGCATGATGTTTCCACCCCCATGCTTCACAGTAGGTATGGTGTTCTTTGGATGCAACTCAGCATTCTTTGTCCTCCAAACACAACGAGTTTTTACCAAAAAGTAATATTTTGGTTTCATTTGACCATACGACAATATGACATTCTCCCAATCTTCTTCTGGATCATCCAAATGCTCTCTAGCAAAATTCAGACGGGCCTGGACATGTACTGGCTTAAGCAGGGGGACATGTCTGGCACTGCAGGATTTGAGTCTCTGTCGGCGTAGTGTGTTACTGATGGTAGGCTTTGTTACTTTGGTCACAACTCTCTGCAGGTCATTCACTAGGTCCCCCTGTGTGGTTCTGGGATTTTTGCTCAACGTTCTTGTGATCATTTTGACCCCACGGGGTGAGATCTTGCGTGGAGCCCCAGATTGAGGGAGATTATCAGTGGTCTTGTATGTCTTCCATTTCCTAATAATTGCTCCCACAGTTGATTTCGTCAAACCAAGCTGTTTACCTATTCCCAGCCTGGTGCAGGTCTACAATTTTGTTTCTGGTGTCCTTTGACAGCTCTTTAGTCTTGGCCATAGTAGAGTTTGGAGTGTGACTGAGGTTGTGGACAGGTGCCTTTTATACTGATAACGAGTTCGAACAGGTGCCATTAATACAGGTAACGAGTGGAGGACAGAAGTTAAAGAAGAAGTTACAGGTCTGTGAGAGCCAGAAATCTTGCTTGTTTGTAGGTGACCAAATACTTATTTTCCACCATAATTTGCAAATAAATTCATAAAAAATCCTACAATGTGATTTTCTGGATTTTTTTTCTCATTTTGTCTGTCATAGTTGAAGTGTACCTACCATGAAAATGACAGGCCTCTCTCATCTTTTTAAGTGGGAGAACTTGCACAATTGGTGGCTGACTAAGTACTTTTTTTGCCCCACTGTACAATGTTGGATAATATCACAATGTGGCGTTTTGTTAATATTTTTGGGATAATTGGCAAAAAACTGCACGTCGAATTCATTCTCCTGAACTTTCTCTTGTATATTGTTACTTTGTGAAGACTAGGCTGATTAATTCATGAAAATGTCTGTTTTCAGTACCCGTGACACATTTTGACTTCAGAGCTGGTTCCTGTAATACTTCAGGACAATGACGGCCATCAATGCTCCACAGGACAAGTGAGTGCAGTGACTTTGCATTTTCTGCTTCTGCCTGCAATCATTTAATGCTATATGGATATATTTGATGGATACAATTGGTAAAGGCTACATATTAACATTTCTGGTGTGTGACTGTGTATTTGTCAGGTATAATGCGGTGTGGATAATTTTCTTCATCCTTGGCTTGGGAACCCTCCTGCCATGGAACTTCTTCATGACTGCAACCATGGTAAATGTTCTGCATTCTTCACAACTGCTTGATTATAATAACCATGAGAAATCAGACTTACATGGAACCCAAACCGGCTGCTGCGCGCATTCGACATCGTGCATACATTTATTTTGTCCCCCTACACCAAACGCGATCATGACACGCAGGTTAAAATATCAAAACAAACTCTGAACCAATGACACTAATTTGGGGACAGGTCGAAAAGAATTAAACATTTATGGCAATTTCGCTAGTTAGCTTGCACTTGCTAGCTAATTTTTCCTATTTAGGAAAAACTTGCTGTTGCTAGCTAATTTGTCCTGGGATATAAACATTAGGTTGTTATTTTACCTGAAATGCACAAGGTCCTCTAGTCCGACAATTAATCCACACATAAAACGGTCAACCGAATCATTTCTAGTCATCCCTCCTCCTTCCAGGCTTTTTCATCTTTGAACTTATATGGTGATTGGCATCTAAACTTTCATAGTATTACCACAACAACCGGCAACACAATTCGTCTTTCAATCACCCACGTGGGTATAACCAATGAGGAGATGTTACGTGGGTACCTGCTTCTATAAACCAGTGAGGAGATGGAAGAGGCAGGACTTGCAGCGCGATCTGCGTCAGAAATAGAAATGATTTCTATTTTAGCTCTTGGCAATGCAGACGCACGTGAGCGCAATAATTGAATAACACAGATTCATACATTTATTTATTTAAAAAAAAAAATTGGGGGGAATTTTTACCCCTTTTTCGTGGTATGCAATTGTTTAGTAGCTACCATCTTGTCTCATCGCTACAACTCCCGTACGGGCTAGGGAGAGACGAAGGTTGAAAGTCATGCGTCCTCCGATACACAACCCAACCAAGTCGCACTGCTTCTTAACACAGCGCCATCCAACCCGGAAGCCAGCCGCACCAATGTGTCGGAGGAAACACTGCACCTGGCAACCTTGGTTAGCGCACACTGCGCCCGGCCCGCCACAGGAGTCACTGGTGCGCGACGAGACAAGGATTTCCCACCGGCCATGCCCTCCCTAACCCGGACGACGCTAGGCCAATCGTGCGACGCCCCACGGACCTCCCGGTCGCGGCCGGTTACGACAGAGCCTGGGCGCGAACCCAGAGTCTCTGGTGGCACAGCTGCCACTGCAGTACAGCGCCCGTAACCACCCGGGAGGCCATACATTTATTTTTGCAGCGCACGTGACGCGAGCAGTGTGGTTATTTTTGCTCATATTACTTTCTTTTTACCTTCTGAGACACTCTCTCCATAGTATTTCACTGGATTGTTTCACACTAAATCGTATCGTTCCTGTATTGCATCGGAGCCCATATAGTTTCAAGTTTCATATCTAGATACATATGGAATTGTCTTGAAAGGGAAAGATGCACATCCCAAGAAATCATTGACTCTCGTAAGCTTTGGTCATGAACCCCAAGTCTTTCGCTCCTCCACCCTGCTGCTTCCCTTTAGTACTTCACCAGCCGACTGAAGGACCCGGCCATCGAAGGCTCAGTGAATCTGACGGTAGTGGAGGCAGACACGAGGAATGTCCTGGAGTCCAAGTTCAACAATGTGATGACCCTGTGTGCCATGGTGCCCCTGCTCATCTTCACCTGCCTTAACTCCTTCATCCACCAGAGGTATAGTTAGAACTAATGGTAATGTTTCCACTGCAGGGATTGGTATTAAGGTTGCCCTATTCCCTGGGGCAATTAAACTGAGCAGTTTTTTATTTTACCTTTTTTATTTAACTAGGCATGTCATCTAAGAACAAATTCTTATTTTCAATGACGGCCTAGTGGGATAACTGCCTTGTTCAGGGGCAGAACGACAGATTTGTACCTTGTCAGCTCAGGGATTCGAACTTGCAGCCTTTCGGTTACTAGTCCAACGCTCTAACCACAAGGCTACCCTGCCGCCAGTTGCACAAGTTGAGCCTGCTCTGAGGTTGCACCTTTACTCCCAATTGTTCAATCACGTTTATTTATAAAGACCTTTTTACATCAGCAGATGTCACAAAGTGCTATCAGAAACCCAGCCTAAACCCCCAAACAGCAAGCAATACAGATGTAGAAGCACAGTGGCTAGGGAAAACTTCCTATAAAGACAGGAACCTAGGAAGAAACCTAGAGAGGAAACAGGCTCTGAGGGATGGCCAGTCCTCTTCTGGCTGTGCCGGGTGGAGATTATAAGAGTACATGGCCATTTAAAGCCAGATTGTTCACCAAGATGGTTTAAGTGGAAGATGGACAATTTATGGCAGGCAGGCAAGTTGAGCCTGCTCTGAGAATGTATTTTACTGATACAAACAAAATACAAAGAATTCCAGTAGTGATCTTCCTGGTTCCTCCCCTATGTGTAGGTGAAAGGCAGGTACTTCTGCATGTAAATAGCTCATTAGCATAACCAATTAGCATTTTGGGGAAGGTGATGATAATCTTTGGGAAGACAAAAAATATTCCTGCCTTGTCTGATGGTGAAGCACTTTTCAGACTTGAATGTCAATCCCTTTACTGTGACCTCGAGGAGACCCAGGTCTCAAAACTCCAAACCACACCTCATTCCTCTTAAAAGCACCTTGAATTGATACCTCACTCTTATCCTCAAACATTGCCTGCTCACATGCCCCCCTAACCTCGCTCCATACATGTTCCTCAGTTTCCCCTAAGCTACCCTGAACGGTACCTTTCATGTAAACCGAAGTTATCTCTGCCTACCTAATACTCACTCCGTGAACCCCATCAGTTGTTTCCATAGGACATTGGTATGTGGACTTTAATTATAGTTGGATATAGAGAGATCCAGCAAGGGCTTGTCCATCAATGACCCCCACTCCTGTCTAAACAGTCCTATGAATATCTCCTTCTGTTTTTCTCCCCTTTTCCCCTCACCTGTCCCCCAGGATCCATCAGAATGTCCGTATCGCCGGCTCCTTGTCTGTGATCCTGTTGGTGTTCCTGTTGACGGCGGTGCTGGTCAAAGTGGACATGAGCCCTCTCCCCTTCTTCTGTCTAACCATGATCAAAATTATCTGCATCAATTGTAAGTGGACCCCACCCAAACTACTAGACTCTTATCTAACATACCAAGCTCACACAGTTCAACTCACTCACCTTCACACCATCTGCTACGGAGTTGGCTTGTTTAAAGTGGGATGTTAAACAGCAGGGATATGCTCTCCTGTTGCTTTGATCCTGGCCCCCTGATGCCTGATGAGGACCAGCTTCTCTGACGGTCCAGGTTCCACTAGAGTGGAGGAGAAGGTGACCCAGTTGGAACGCTTTGATGTTGACATCCACACTCTCCCTGTAAAGACTTCCTGTCTGTCTTTACTAGGAAGACTGGTGAATTAAATAATGTTTATTATGTTAAAAAAAACCTGTGATGTTCTCATTGGTTTTGCTTTATTTTTCTTGTGTTGCTGATATAAACCTCTTGCCCTCTCCTTTGCTTTTAAATGTATTACTCCCTCCTATATCCAACATCTGCAATCACTCATTCTCTCTCTACTTTGACTTAATTACATTTTTTCTCTCCCCAGCGTTTGGGGCAGTGCTGCAGGGCAGTTTGTTTGGTCTGGCTGGGATGCTGCCAGCCTCCTACACTGCACCTATCATGAGTGGACAGGGCCTCGCCGGGACCTTCGCTGCCTTCTCTATGATCTGTGCCCTGGCCAGTACGTCTGACACACACTCAAAACACACACACCACTGCTCTCAACACTCCCACTCCCACCAGGTCCATAACTCATATCCCAGGATGAGAATAGTAAGCACTTCCAGGTCATGACCCTGTATTCTTTTTGTGTGTGTTTAGGTGGCTCGGCCTTACAGGACAGTGCCTTCGGCTACTTCATCACAGCGTGCGTGGTCGTCTTCCTGGCCATCTTGTCCTACTTCGCTCTGCCCAGAATGGTGACTTCAACTAACACACTATTGACCCATACTAGTGTGTTCTGCCTAATGGAATGCTCTGACCTCAAAATGCTAGTTCACTCTGTCAGACAAGTTGTCATTGGTTCAACAATGTTATCTGAGGGAAGCCTTTAGTAGTGTGTAGCATTGTATAGCCTCCCTGGCCTGTATCCATAATGTGTCCTTACATGCAGCTATATAGATAGATGCAGTAACCTGATAATAGTATGTTGGGGTGTTAACCCCCATGTCCTGGCTAAATTCCCAATCTGGCCCTCATACCATCATGGACACCTGATCCCCACCTTCCACTTGGCTTCATTCATCCCCTCTCCTCCCCCCTGTAACTCATCCCCAGGTCATGGCTGTAGAAGCAAATGGTTCTTAGTCAACTTAGCTACCCTAAAGTAAGGGTAAGTAAAACAAATGTGCTGATTTTTGTTAATGTCTCACCCAACATCGCAGGACTTTTTCCAGTACTACCTGGAAAGTAATGGATCCAGGCCAGCCGGCAGAAATGAAGAGAACAAGATGGATCTTTTGGAAAAAGGTGCAGATGGAATGTAACGTTGAGAAATGGTTCTCATTTGCTGTGTAGTAGTGTACTCTAAATATGCCCAGGAATCACTGGGTTTATACTACAATACATATTTTGCTTGTTTATCTATGCTCTTTGACCTAATTCTCAGTGATTTTCTTCCAAGTTGTGCATTTCTCTTGCATATCTACCTGTGTAAAGCTAACAGCAAAAGGGATGTTGTGTGACAGACAGCCCAGCACAGAACAGGCCGGAGGTCAGTCTGACAGAGGAGGAAACCAGGTCCAACATATCTGTGTTTGCCATCTTTAAACGGGTAAGGGACCGGCACAGATGATATAAACAAAGTAGTCCTCCCAAGTGAGGGAATTGGCGGCGGGGCCTAAAACCCCCTACCGATGTCCTGATGTTGTGGTCTCCTGTAGATCTGGGTAATGGCCCTTTCTGTGTGCTTCGTGTTCACCATCACCATCGGAACATTCCCTGCAGTCACAGTTGATGTCAGGTCCACCGTGGCCGATGGGGGAGCCTGGGGTGAGTGTCTTAAGGGAAAGTCTTTATTGACTGTGTTTTGCTGTATTAATGGCTTGTGAAAAGCCAGAGACCAGCATACAGGCTCATAGCATTAATCGTCTCAAAACTGGCAAGGACAATGCCGAACATCTGCCTTTCTGATGATTTTGCTGTAATGGGTTCCAGTAGGATTTAAGAGTCTGTGAGGACTGTAGTCTTACTCGCCATGCGGCTGTGGCTGTTCCTTTGTCTCCACAGATAAATACTTCATCCCTGTGTCGTGTTTCCTGCTCTTCAATGTGATGGACTGGGCAGGCAGAAGTCTGACGGCCTTGTGTATGTGGGTGAGTCTGAAGCCCTGAGCACTTTCCACTAACACTGGCTCAAACAGACAAAGGTTTGTTGGTGTAGATTCCCACCTAACATCTGTGCTCCCCTGAAATGGTTCCCCCTGGCCTGACCAATTGTTCCCCTTGGCCGACTTCTTTGCCGTTTCACCAAGAATGTCTTGGCGTCTCATCACTCTGAAGAGGAGAGGATTAGACTGACGACTCCCATGACAACAGTATCATACATGATGACACAACAAATTCATTTCTGGCTTTTGTTTAAAAATACCATCTCAAATGTGTTAAATCTAAATATTTAGCCCAAATCTGATCTGGATTACTGCCTGATGATGTCATAATGTCATGGGGTTGTAACCCTCTCCACAGTTGAAAACATATTACCGAGACATCAATCGTTCAGAATTCTCTGGAAAATCTGGAACACTTTGATGTGTAGGCCAGTGGTTTGTATTGGAAAAATCCCTTGTGTTTTTAGGATGAAGAGGTTGTGTGACTGCTGAAAGAAGTGTATTTGGAGGGGTAGGTGAGGAGTGGCTCGTGGTGACACTGAAGACCCCCTATTGATTTGGACTAGTTTCCTGTTGTAAATAGATCACATGACTGGGGCTGTAACAGCTGTGCGACTGGGGCTGTAACAGTGTGCGATTCACTGGCTGAGAGTTGCTGTAGAGATATACAGGTAACTGTCAAACTAAAGGAAACACTGACATAGTGTCTTAATAAGGTATTGGGCCACCACGAGTCAGAACAGCTTCAATGCGCCTTTTCATAGGTTCTACAAGAGTCCGGAACTCTATTGGAGAGATGCGACACCTTTCTTCCACAAGAAATTCAATAATTTTGTGTTTTTTGATGGTGGTGGAAAACGCTGTCTCAGGCGCCACTCGAGATTTTCCCATAAGTGTCCAATTGGATTGAGATCTGGTGAGTGACACACACACACTTTAAATGCCCTATGCTTCTTTGAGACCCCTATGGTAGCCAAAATAATGGGGAACTGGGCATTTTTATACATCATGTTAATTACTTAATTAACTCAGGAACCATACCTGTGTGGAAGCACTTGCTTTCAATATACATTGAACAAAAATATAAACGCAACATGTAAAGTGTTGGTCCCATGTTTCATGAGCGGAAATAAAAGATCCCCAAAATGTTTCACGTTATTTTATGGACAGTCATGCTACGGACAACAAACACAATTGCATTTTATCGATGGCCATTTGAATGCACAGAAATACCCTGATGAGAACCTTGAGGCCCGTTTTATATATATATTTTTTTGGGGGGGGGTCTGTGATCAACAGATTCATATCTGTATTCCCAGTCATGTGAAATCCATAGATTAGGGCATAATGAATTTCTTCATAGGAACTGTAGCTCAGTAAAATCTTTGAAATTTATGTGTTTTTATATTTTTGTTCAGCATACTTTGTATCCCTCATTTACTCAAGTGTTTCCTTTATTTTGGAACTTACCCGTAGGTGTTTTATTTCATTATGTGGGTTTCTATTTAATTCTACCTCAGCTCCCCCCCTTCCACCTCAATCCTATGATTACTGTATAATATAATGATGGGCTGAGTACACAGTGCACTGTTACCTTACAGTACATTCAGTTGGATAGAGGTTCATTCCTTAAATTCTGATTAAGTGTACATTTGCATTGTGACCCATTTCTATTAAAGGAAATTGCTTTAATTCACTACAAGTTGGCTACCCTCATAAAGTCAGCGGAAAACGTGGACGGAATCACAGAATCCCAACAATAAAATGAACAAAACATTTTTATTTATTTAAATTGAACATTAACAAAATGCATCAGTGATTCGTATTTTCCTGCAACTTTCTGAACCGGCACAGGAAAACCCGTCTGTGTGTACGCGGTGCGCGCTTATGTCTACACTCTGTCGAGCCGTTAGTGATGGTGCTAATGATAACCTTTTATTCTGGTAGAGATGGAAAGGCTTTCCCAAAAAACTTCTCAATTAAATGTTAACTACACAGTAGCCTCTGCCTGGCAGAGTATCATGATTATCAAGTGGCTTTGTTTTGCAAACTCTGCAATCACATGAGCGCTACAGAAACATTGCTAACCAAACAGTCTCTTGCTGGGGCAGGGTTGAGTTAAAGGGTAACTACACCCAAAAATTAAAATGTCTTACATTTCTTCCAGACCTCAAAATATGTCTCCTGATGTGGTTTAAGCGTTGTTGTGGACTTAGATTTTTTTTATTAGAGAAGTGTGATTTTGAGAGCAATAAACAGTTTATTAGCTAGAGAAGATCAGTTGATTTCTCTTGTTATCTCTGAATTATGTTACTCATGGTTTCATTTGAAAGTCATTGCAGAATTTTGTGAGTTCACTGGCTCCTTGTCTAAGCTCTTTATTGGAATGTGTGTGTGTGTTAATATGATGCACAATATAATGGTGGAGTGGATCTGTATTATAATGTTGACGTGTACTGAGATGTCCTCTTTTGTCCCTTCAGCCCGGTAAGGACAGCATCATCCTGCCCGTCATGGTGGGTCTCCGTGTGGTCTTCGTGCCTCTCTTCATGCTGTGTAACGTTCAGCCCAGGAACTACCTGCCCGTGCCGTTCGCCCACGACGCCTGGTACATCCTCTTCATGATCTTCTTCTCCTTCAGCAACGGATACCTGGCCAGCCTCTGCATGTGCTTCGGACCAAAGTAAGGCCATCGCCAGTGGCAAATACGGCATAGTTCTCAACCCTCTGGTTCCTCAAATTGAAAGCTGACAGTAATTACAGTCCGTACTCAAGCGGTACTCCATAGAAGGGAACCATAGCTTGCCGGTTCCTGCAAAACGTGTTGAGAAACACTGTATACCACACGCTACTCACGACAAAGACATTGCACTGTTTCATCAAGGTGTGTACAGTCCTCTTTTCTCCTCCTAGTCATGTTGTTTTGTCCCTCCTGTGTTTCCATACAGGAAAGTGGCACAACATGAAGCGGAGACAGCCGGCGCCATCATGGCGTTCTTCCTGTCTCTGGGTTTGGCTCTGGGAGCAGCCCTGTCCTTCGTCTTCAGAATCATTATCTAGACCCAAAACACCCCTGAACACTTTCTTCTAACCAACCTGCCGTGGAGGAAGTGATGGGGGTTGGAGGAGGTGGTGAACTTTTCTGTTAATTGATTTTTTCTTCTCACACGGGAGCAACGCTAGTACACTCAGAAGCAGCCAGCCTCCGAGAGTCCCCTCCTGCCACTGACTGATGATACTCTTTCATTATGAAAGAATGCAAAGTTCATCTAGTTCAGCTGCCTATGTTACTGCTCTCATATCTTGTTCTAGTTGCCAACATCTATAATGTCTCTCTCATCCTCCAAGGACCATGGTGGAAGACAGGAGTTCTCTCCACTCAAGGGATTATTTCAGTTTATTGATCAAAATGCCGCTATGAGCCGTGTATATTTATATGGATTGTGAAACTACCTGGATTCTTATGTCTTGGTGTGTGTTATCATTGAATTGTATAGGCATTCTAAATCTCAATGGAGTTTTACCAGCCTACGTCAGTGTGTAAATGCTCATTGTGGTATAGCCTTGCCATGTAAAAGTATTTTATAGTATTTGAATATCTTTACCACAGTGACATATGTAGCTATTAATTACATGTTGTGCTAGTGAACGGCGAGGGTAGGAGAGTTTGTAAAACTCACCTCATTTGTTCTGCCAGTTTGCCATTTTGTTTTTTTATTCTCAAAACATTTTGTATCAGATCTAGTTCTGAGTGCTCTATTTTAAAACCGGATTGGCACAAGTTACGTTTGCCTGGTTCGTCTCAATCAGGTTGTTTTTATGAATAAATTTAAAAAATGCACGTGCCGAGGGCTTTAAAGTACGACAAAATATTTGCTGTGCAACCTTTTTAATTTGGGCGCACCAGTGCAACAAACATCGTGTGTGTGTGTGTGTGTATATAAAATGAATAAGGCTTTGCTCTACTGTTGTTTCCCAAGCGCATAATCGTTAGCGTCATGCTTGCACCATTACTACAGCGAAAATGGCTTGTTTCTAGCCCAAAACAGTTCGAAATATCTTTGGCCCATATTACTGGTGGAACATTTTTTAAATCTTCCTGTAAAGGACTGGGGGGCTGCATTTTACATTCATAAACCGTTCTAAAACTCTGTGGGCCGTGTACCATTTGTTTTACACCTTGTTCAGTCATGGTTGTTACCTCATTAGCTAGGTAGCCAACAACCTGGTAACTTTACCGGTATAGCCAAACATTTGGGGGCACCGAAAGAAAAGGATAGCTTTTTCAGGAGTTCAATGATCATAGCAAAGAATAAATGGCCGATTTCTTACACCTCATCACAAACTTGACGTTTCTAAAGAGACCTTGAAAAATGTAATGTAATTCATCTCAATAGGAAAATGGTGCTTTTACATAATGTAGAAGCCTCTTTCCACAATTGACTTTAACATTTCAATGAACATATGTATTTATAGGGTTACATACTGGGCACTAGGTAGCCTAGCTGTTTAGATCATTCGGCCGTAACCAAGGTTGCTAGTTTGAGTCCCTGAGACTAAGTGAAATCTGTTCTGTGCAATTAACCCCAATTGCTCATTTAAGTCACTCTGGATAAGAGCTTTGCTAAATTAAAGGGCAATGTGCTTCAGACTTAGCAAGAATTCATATTGGCTAGATCTCAAATTATATATAAAAAAAAATGTTCTGGTGCTCCAGTGGTACTGATGAATGTTATTTTAGAGCCCTGAATGTGCCTGTTACATTTAAAAGTTGCAATTGACTTATTTTTATTACCCATTATCCAATATGCATCCCAACAGCACAATGTCTTCTCATCCCAGATTGGAATGAAAGTTACACTACAAAATGAAGCAGTCCTGTAAAAAAAAAGGTATTTTTAAGACACTCTACCTGCACTGAAATGTAAAATGATTGAAGTTTCAAAAATAGATCTAACCACATGTGTAGCATTTGTGAATACATGAAAATATTGCATTGCAACAAGTGTTTGACTTCTTTAAAGCTTTGTTATATAAAATTGTCCAGTCTGCTGAATTTGTATACAAAACTTTGTGGAGCAATTTTTGGGGGCTCCCGAGTGGCACAGCACCTTGTGTGAGGGTCTTGGGATAACGCTCTCTGGCTACTCTTACTGCATACACACACGTTTCATACAAGATCGTGGTAGTTAAACCATGCACTGAAACAGACAGCGGGTATAGCTGAGGATACCGGCAATGAATGTATTGGGGGAGGGGGTCTCCATCTCCACAGACCAACCTTAACTGGCTTATGATGCCATGTGTCTAGTAAACTGGGAAGACAAGATAAACAGTTATGGTGGTTATTACAACAAATCTGACTGATATTGAACTACCAGTGTGACTTAAGCTATAAAATTGAAGCTTTATACCCACTGTATTGACATCTATATTGTTGAATACTGCGGGAACAAGCCGTGATGGTTTTGCCCTTGTTTCAATAAATAATATAATAAATGCCATTTAGCAGACGCTTTTATCCAAAGCGACTTACAGTCATGTGTGCATACATTCTACGTATGGGTGGTCCCGGGAATCAAACCCACTACCCTGGCGTTACAAGCGCCATGCTCTACCAACTGAGCTACAGAAGGACCACAAAGGAGTCAACAGTAGATTATTTTAATCAATAAGGTCAATGTACTTGTTTATTGTAAAATAAATTCCAGTAAGTGATTTAAAAAGACAATCGACCCACTCATCAAATTCCAGAAAGCTTTGTCCGGGGTGGAATCTAAATGCTCTAGCCTAGAGTTTGTTTACGTACCGGTATAGTAGATCACAGAAAAAGATGCAACTAAGACCAATCACAAAACATTCCTTAAACCACACTAGGCCAATCAACAAAAAACACCCCGCCAACACTATAGAATTTATACAAAGTGTAAAATGTGTCATACATCATTCCCTATTTTTTTTTTAAATGAACTGTAACAACTGCCGCGTTCCTAGGCGAGACAGTTGTGGATGGAATTGGTACAAAAGCGTTGACCTAACTGATATCATTAGTGCTGTATTGACAAGAAAAACTAGATGTGCAATACCATTTGTCACTCCCACTGTCATGTGGGTTTTCAAGAAAGGCAAATTAATGAAACTGTCTGAATTACATTCCCCTGCTAAGCACAATAGATTGAGCTCTAGGGCCTATTATAGTGCTATGCTGTGTTTGTCTAATACCATACAGTAGATAACACTGGTAGGTAGACACTAAAGCAAGATTAAACAGCAGTATCTTAAAACTACTAAAGAGGCTCAAAGGATTTCTAAATCCACCCCTGTTAACCAAACGGCATCAGGAGAGAGGGTAGGAACAACGGCTAGGCTATAGTATGCATGACTATGCAGACAGTTCATCTTGCATCCAATGGCACACCAAAGAGCTGTGACTCCCTGAATTAACCTTGAAACCAAGTAAGTGCAATCTGCTTAATATGACAACACTAAAACCGGGTCAGCAAACCTAACAACTCTTAATAATTTAAAATCCTGACATAGGTGTGTATGGGGGGGGGGGGTTGCGTGTGAATCAGTCAAATTGTGGTAAAGGTGAGAGCAGACCGGCAACTACTTCTTAACTCGCTGATTGTCCACCTTCCAACAGGGGGATCCAAGAGTCGAGTAGCCAGCAGTAAGACAGGCCACTACAGCAGACAGAGGCTGGCTGGGCCTGTGCAGGGTAAACTTTGGTTTGCACAGTGCCACAGTCCTAGGATTTAGCACTGAATGAAGGGGTGGGGTGAGTGGATGGTAGAGTAATAGCAGAAGGAGGGGTCAGTGTGGCTTTAATTTTGCGTGCTGTGTGGCTTGTTCCGTCAGACTGGCTCTGATGGAGTTAACCACAGTCTGTCTAACGTTATCCTCCATATATTGCGCACTCAGTGGCTTCAACACCTGGAGAGGGAAGAGGAGAGCACAAAGGGACATGACATGAGATCAAATCAATAGAAATTAAAACATGAGGACAAATGGAGGGAGAAGAGATTCTGTCCAACATACAGACTGAAAACACACATGATCATTTAAAATGAAGAGAAACATAGCAAAAACTCAACTCCAATCATGGCAATTGAACAAATGGCTAAAACAAAAATCTATGAAAATTGTAGATTTAAGACTAGTCAGTAGGCCAATTCCAGTGGCCTGCTGTGATTACAATCAGAAGAGTAGGGAGAGTGCCAACCTGCATTCTACATGGAACAGAGTGAACTACGCAGACACAACCTGCCTGTAATTAAGACCGGCCACAACCTCCCTGTAATGACAAAAAGACCCCATAGGCCACAAGGAATGACAAGAGCAGGATGGCAAATGAACAAATGGATTAAAAATATAATAGTTTAAATGATTTAAGACTAGTCAGTAGGCCAATTCCAGTGGCCTGCTGTGATTACAATCAAGATTAGGGAGTGCCAACCTGCATATTCTACATGTAGACTGAACTAGGCAAACACAACCTCCCTGTAATTAAGACCAGCCCCATATGTCACAAGGAATGACAAGAGTGGACTGCAGATGCATTTGGAAATAAAGAGCCAAGCAGCTAGCCAGAAAAGTTAGTGAGTCTTCTTGTCATTGTTGTTTGAGGGGAGTCTCTTTCTCTGCGTTGCTGCTGATGGTAGGAAAGAGTGCCACGTGATTCGACTCCTGGCCAACTCAAAGAGTTTGGAAAGCACCTGGAGACATGGGAGGTGAGGAATTAGCAGAGAAGAGCGGCAAAATCAGGGAAACAACCAAACAAAGACAGAAAACACAGTGCACTGAACCAGGAACATAGGCAGGAAGAGAAACCTCCACCTCACCTTTCTGGCAGTCATCTGAGGCGGAGAGGAGAGCAAGATCAGATTAAAAGAAGAACAGATCGGGCAGGCTGATTGGATGTTAAAGGAAAAAGGCTGGTAGCTCATTGGATAGGGCTGGTGAAGGATAATGCGATTGAGTTCAGGGCTGATGGGGAACTAGAGGGCCACTAGAAATCTGGACTCTGAAGGGAAGGAATCAACATCACAGACAGTGGAGAACATGAAATATTCTCAGCTTCACATGGCTTTGAGTCACACATGCTAAACAAACATACTTCCTGCATCCATACTTCTATCCTTAATAGAAAAATCTATGAAAACACAAAACACATTTATCCACAGACATATCAGCACCCACCTGTTCCCAGAGTGTCTCTGCCAACAGGTCTATGATGGTGCCCACATCTCTGAACTCCCCTGAGTATTTGACGTAGGCCCACATGCAGAGAGTTATGAGAGCCACGCCCATGACCAGGTTGGCCAGCAAGGCAATAGTGTTCATTCCAATGAAGCCGGTCAGCCCTGAGACGATGTAGGTGGTGAACATGACAACGAAGAGCGTGGCGGGTGTGCGTGCAGCGTAGAAGATGTTCTTGCCCTCGTTGTGCTTATGGAAGTTGGAGTAGGCCTCATCCAGCTCGCCCTCCAGCTGCTCCTGGTATTTCTTGCAGAAGTCCTCCCCTCCCATCTTCTTCACAGAGCGGAACTGACGCACCGAGCACTCCTTGAACTCCTCGTGGCAGCGTTCCAAGTCTGCAGGGGCGATGTAGGGCTTGTCCCCTCCACACACCTAGCAGGGAAACACCACATTTCACAAACCAAATAGATTACTACACTAACAAAGACTAGTGGCAAAAATATTACCTCTACGAATGACCTCATTGGTTTAATTTGTATTATGACAATTTGTATTTTATTAGGATCCCCAATAGTAACAGCTAGTCTTACTGGGGTCCAACACATAACAAAAAATACATAAGAATTCACAGTTCACATACATTTAAAAACATTAACATGTAGTGTGCGTGAGTACAACAGCAATAGTAAACCAATCTGCTTGGAATGTGTCACTCATTTTCCCCAAATATTGTTACAATACACCCTTATGCTAAAATGGATTAAATTGCCCCCCGCCAATCTACAAACAATACCCCATAATGACAAAGCAAAAACAGGTTTAGGCATTTTTGCAAATGTATTAATCAAACTAATCACAGTTCCAGTATTCAGACCCTTTACTAAGTACTTTGTTGAAGCACCTTTGGAAATGATTACAGCAGAGTCTGGGTATGAGGCTCCAAGCTTGGCACACCTGTATTTGGGAAGTTTCTCCCATTCTTCTCTGCAGATCCTCACAAGATCTGTCAGGTTGGATGGGGAGCGTTGCTGCACAGCTATTTTCAGGTCTCTCCAGAGATGTTTGATCCGGTTCAAGTCCAGGCTCTGGCTGGGCTACTCAAGGACATTCAAAGACTTGTCCTGAAGCCACTCCTGCGTTGTCTTTGCTGTGTGCTTAGGGTCATTGTCCTGTTGGAAGGTGAACCTTTGCCCCAGTCTGAAGTCCTGAGCACTTTCCTGACTAGTCTCCCAATCCCTGTCGCTGAAAAACATCCCCCACAGTATTATGCTGCCACCACCGTAGGGATTGTGCCAGGCTTCCTCCAGACGTGACGCTTGGAATTCAGGCCAAAGAGTTAAATCATGTTTTAAATCAGACCAGAGATTCTTGTTTCTTATGGCCTGAGAGTCTTTAGGTGCCTTTTGATCAACTCAGGTCTGTCATGCGTCTTTTACTGAAGAGTGGCTTCCGTCTGGCCACTACCATAAAGGCCCGATTAGAGTGCTACAGAGATGGTTGATCTTCTGGAAGGTTCTCCTATCTCCACAGAGGACCTCTGTCACAGTGACCATTGGGGTCCTGGTCACCTCCCTGACCAAGGTCCTTCTCCTCTGATTGCTCAGTTTGACCGGGTGGCCAGCTCTATGAAGATTCTTGGTGGTTCCAAACTTCTTCCATTTAAGAATGGAGGCGGCCACTGTTTTTGGGGACCATAAATTCTGCAGAAATTTGTTGGTACCTCTCTCCAGATCTGTGCCTCGACAATTCCTTCGACCTCATGGCTCGGTTTTTGCTGACATGCACTGTCAACTGTGGGACCTTATAAAGACAGGTGTGTGCCTTTCCAAATCATGTCCAATCAATTGAATTTACCACAGGAGGACTCCAAATCATTTTGTAGAAACATCTCAAGGATGATCAATGGGAAACAGGATGCACCCAAGCTCAATTCAGAGGGTCTGATTACATTCGGGTGGCCAGAATACATTCGGGTGAGTATGGAGGAGGGGGTGGAAGGGGTAAATAAGGTATCAGTTTTTGTATTTTTATACATTTGCAAAAAAATCTAAAACCTGTTTTTGATTTGTCATTATGGGGTATTTTGTGTAGATGAGGAAATGTTTTTATTTAATCCATTTTAGAATAAGGCTGTAACGTAGCAAAATGTGGGAAAAGGGAAGGGGTCAGAATGCACTATACATTGTTTGTGTAACAAGCCAGGGGTGAACAAACCTACCATTTCCATGCTTTTGCTGTAAGTGTCTTTTCCTCCAGCAACTGCTGTAAGGTTGTTGGCTTCAGCCGTTGCCTAGGTAACAGAGCACAGTCAAATACAAAGAGGGTTTGAGCAAGATAAGAGAAAACCCCCACAAGCTTGCTCAAAATTTATCAATGTGGATCAAACCAGTACATACCTGTAACATTGATTTAGGATGAGGAAGCTCCTCCCCTTGATAGATCTTTATATAGGCCTGGGAAGAAGCCGTGGAGAAAATGTGTTTTCTATAACTTCAGTTGTGACGAGAAGCTAGGAAGTTTCAGGCATTTAAAGTAGTTTATAAGCCATGGGAGAACATAGTGCTCACCTTAAAGTACTCCACTAGATCTCTGCAGGTCACTTTAGCCCCTCCTATCTCCTTCTCCACCAGGTTCTCAGGAGCCAGCAGTAAGGGCACCAGATTGCCCAGTGCCTCCTTAAAGTCACCATCAATGTCTACACAAAGAACACAGCCAGAAGCATAGTAAAGCCCAAGAATGTCTCCAGGGGTTAACTATTTTCTTAAACTGCCTCTCCACCTCAGTATTAAGAAAAGGGTCTGGGAGTCACTGAGGATGGGATAACGTCAGGTGGAAGGGAAGTGAAGTATTGGCAGAGGGGGGTGGAAAGGGTCGGTAGAGTATGAAGGGGGTCAGTAGACTATGGAGGGGTGGAAGGAGGTTAGTAGTGTATGGAGCGGGTTGGTGGAGGGGTTAGTGGAATATAGAGGATGAGTGGAAGGGGTTAGTAGAGTATGAAGGGGTGTGCAAGGGGTTAGTGGAGTATGGAGGATGAGTGGAAGGGGGTTAGTGGAGTATGAGGGGGTGCAAGGGGGTTAGTGGAATATGGAGGATGAGTGGAAGGGGTTAGTGGAGTATGGAGGATGAGTGGAAGGGGGTTAGTGGAGTATGAGGGGGTGCAAGGGGGTTAGTTGAATATGGAGGATGAGTGGAAGGGGGTTAGTGGAGTATGGAGGATGAGTGGAAGGGGGTTAGTGAAGTATGAGGGGGGTGCAAGGGGTTAGTTGAATATGGAGGATGAGTAGAAGGGGGTTAGTGGAGTATGAGGGGGGTACAAGGGGGTTAGTATATAGCATGGAGGGTGGAGGTGGAAGGGATTATTCTCTGCAATGGGAGGCCTCACCTTTTAATCTGCCGTCAAACATGGGGTTGATGGCCACTTTGAGGCCGGGGTGGGGCAGTAGGAAGCAACCGATGTTGGAGAAGCAGGAGTGGATGTGTTTCCTCACGGTCTGCAGTTCCTCGTGCTGGTTCTGTTTCACCTGTAGAAAACACACACAGCTGTTACATAATATCCAAGACACTGGTCTGTTGTCTAAAGCACAAGTTTAAAGGACAATTCCGCCACTTTATAATCAGTTATGCTGTTTGTATACATTTACTACTGTAAAATTTAACACACAATATGATGTTATCATTTGTTAGTCATACTGCACAATCCTCATTTCAGTCATTTAAAAAGTTTCTGCATTGTCCTCTTCTACTATAATTCCCAGGGAGCATTTCATCTCCATGACTTCCTGACGGGCCGTTCCCGGGTGGTGAGGGTAGGTAGCAACATATCTGCCACGCTGATCCTCAACACTGAAGCTCCACAGGGGTGTCTGCTCAGTCCCCTCCTGTACTCCCTGTTCACCCACGACTGCATGGCCAGGCATGACTCCAACACCATCATTAAGTTTGCAGACGACACAACAGTGGTAGGCCTGATCACCGACAACGACGAGATGGCCAGGTCTCTGACCTCCCTATAGGCTGTGTGGTGCCAGAATAACCTATCCCTCAGCGTAACCAAGACTAAAGGAGATGATTGTGGACGACAAGAAAAGGAGGACCGAGCACGCCCCCATTCTCATAGACTGGGCTGTGGTGGAGCAGGTTGAGAGCTTGTCCACATCAACAAACTAGAATGGTCCAAACACACCAAGACAGTCGTGAAGAGGGCATGACAAAGCCTATTTCCCCTCAGGAAACTAAAAAGATTTGGCATGGGTCCTGAGATCCTCAAAATGTTCTACAGCTGCAACATCGAGAGCAGCCTGGTACGGCAATTGCTTGGCTTCTGACCGCAAGGCACTACAGAGGGTAGTGCGTACAGCCCAGTATATCACTGGGGCTAAGCTGCCTGCCATCCAGGACCTCTATACTAGGCGGTGTCAGAGGAAGGCCCTAAAAATGGTCAAAGACCCCCAGCCACCCCAGTCATAGACTGTTCTCTCTACTACTGCATGTCAAGCGGTACCGGAGTGCCAAGTCTAGGATGCAAAAGGATTCAACAGTTTTTACCCCCAAGCCACAAGACTCTTGAACAGGTAATCAAATGGCTACCTGGACTTTTTACATTGTGTACCCCCCGGCCCCCTCTTTTTACACTGCTGCTACTCTCAGTTTATCATATATGCATTGTAACTTTAACTATACATTCATGTACATATTACCTCAATTGGGCCAACCAACCAGTGCTCCCACACATTGGCTAACTGGGCTATCTGCATTGTGTCCGCCACCCACCAACCCCTCTTTTACACTACTGCTACTCTGTTCATCATATATGCATAGTCACTTTACCATATCTACATACTACATCAGCCTGACTAACTGGTGCCTGTATGTAGCCTTTCTTTACTTACCCATTGTTCACCTAACACCTTTTTTGCACTATTGGTTAGAGCCTGTAAGTAAGCATTTCACTGTAAGGTCTACTACACCCGTTGTATTCGGCGCACGTGACAAATACACTGATTTGATTTTGGAATGAGATGATCGACGAGCAGGTGTCCACATACACTACATGGCCAAGAGTATGTTCATGTCATTGGTGACAATCAACTGCATTACACACAAAAATAATGAAATTAAGTTAATGTGTCTGATGCTGGTTAGCTAGCATGCTATTAGAGCCAAGTTGAATCTTAGCGACTCTTAAAACAGTCCAAAAAACACAAGATTTACAGGCAAATCACTAAGGAATCCTAGTCTCATGATTGAAGCCTGCTCTACATTAGCAATGCTAGCCAGCCAAGTAGCTAACAGTGCTGCATCTGAAATAAAATGTTGTAAAAGAATAACAGCCAAATACAACCTTAGCAACTATCCAACACTGTAGGCCTTCTGGAACTAATAAAAAAAATGTAGGTTTACAAGTAATTCACGACGAAAACATAGGCTATTTGGAAAGAGTGCAATGGCTGCAACTTCTGATGGTGGGAGTGGTTTTGCCAAATGGAATCATGGGAGTCTGAGCCTTGAACAAAAAAAATATTTTGAGCATCCATTAAAAATATTTAATGTAATTAGATGAAGACAACCAGACCAACATATATCAGGGAGTCCCAATATGATCAGAAAACTACAGACAGGTTATATAGATGACTGAAAATGACCATCCATAATCAGGAATCCTGCTTGAAAACGGCAGAGAAGCAAATGCGTTTGATGGACCCTTCTTGTCTTCTACTAATGCCTCAAAGTAAAGATTCACCCATTTTGATTGTTATATTGCTTTTGTACATCTGAGCGATGTTCTATCAATTCCCTTGGTCATTTAATGTGTATCGGAGTTATTCGGCTGGTATTTTATATTTTATTTAACCAGGAAGGTTATTTTTCAAGAGCGCGCTGGCCAAGATAGGCAGCACCAAGTCATTACAAAGAAAATACAGACACACACCACAAAAAACTACAAGTAATCCACACTCCAAGACTGCTTCCATCACATGGACTGGGATATGTTTCGTATTGCGTCAGACAACAACATTGACCAATACGCTGATTCAGTGAGCGAGTTCATTAGAACGTGCGTTGAAGATGTCGTTCCCATAGCAACGATTAAAACATTCCCAAACCAGAAACCGTGGATTGATGGCAGCATTCGCGTGAAACTGAAAGCGCGAACCCCTGCTTTTAATCAGGACAAGGTGACCGGAAAATTCACCGAATACAAACAGTGTAACTATTCCCTCCGCAAGGCAATCAAACAAGCTAAGCGTCAGTATAGAGACAAAGTAGAATCTCAATTCAATGGCTCAGACACAAGAGGTATGTGGCAGGGTCTACAGTCAATCACGGATAACAAAAAGAAAACCAGCACCGTCACGGACCAGGATGTCTTGCTCCCAGGCAGACTAAATAACTTTTTTGCCCGCTTTGAGGACAACAGTGCCACTGACACCGACCGCAACTAAAACATGCGGACTTACCTTCACTGCAGCCGACGTGAGGAAAACATTTAAAACGTGTCAACCCTCGCAAGGCTGCAGGCCCAGACGGCATCCCCAGCCGCACCCTCAGAGCATGTGCAGACCAGCTGGCTGGTGTGTTTACAGACATATTCAATCAATCCCTATCCCAGTCTGTTGTTCCCACATGCTTCAAGAGGGCCACCATTGTTCCTGTTCCCAAGAAAGCAAAGGTAACTGAGCTAAACGACTACCGCCCCGTAGCACTCACTTCCGTCATCATGAAGTGCTTTGAGAGACTAGTCAAGGACCATATCACCTCCACCCTACCTGACACTCTAGACCCACTCCAATTTGCTTACCGCCAAATAGGTCCACAGACGATGCAATCTCAACCACACTGCACACTGCCCTAACCCATCTGGACAAGAGGAATACCTATGTGAGAATGCTGTTCATCGACTACAGCTCGGCATTTAACACCATAGTGCCCTCCAAGCTCATCATCAAGCTCGAGACCCTGGGTCTCGACCCCGCCCTGTGCAACTGGGTACTGGACTTCCTGACGGGCCGCCCCCAGGTGGTGAGGGTAGGCAACATCTCTACCCCGCTGGTCCTCAACACTGGGGCCCCACAAGGGTGCGTTCTGAGCCCTCTCCTGTACTCCCTGTTCACCCACGACTGCGTGGCCACGCACGCCTCCAACTCAATCATCAAGTTCGCAACAGTGGTAGGCTTGATTACCAACAACGACGAGACGGCCTACAGGGAGGAGGTGAGGGCCCTCGGAGTGTGGTGTCAGGAAAATAACCTCACACTCAACGTCAACAAAACTAAGGAGATGATTGTGGACTTCAGGAAACAGCAGAGGGAACACCCCCCTATCCACATCGATGGAACAGTAGTGGAGAGGGTAGTAAGTTAAGTTCCTCGGCGTACACATCACAGACAAACTGAATTGGTCCACCCACACAGACAGCATCGTGAAGGCGCAGCAGCGCCTCTTCATGAAGAAATTTGGCTTGTCACCAAAAGCACTCAAACGTCTACAGATGCACAATCGAGAGCATCCTGTCGGGCTGTATCACCGCCTGGTATGGCAACTGCTCCACCCACAACCGTAAGGCTCTCCAGAGGGTAGTGAGGTCTGCACAACGCATCACCGGGGGCAAACTACCTGCCCTCCAGGACACCTACACCACCCGATGTCACAGGAAGGCCATAAAGATCATCAAGGACATCAACCACCCGAGCCACTGCCTGTTCACCCCGCTATCATCCAGAAGGCGAGGTCAGTACAGGTGCATCAAAGCAAGGACCGAGAGACTGAAAAACAGCTTCTATCTCAAGGCCATCAGACTGTTAAACAGCCACCACTAACATTGAGTGGCTGCTGCCAACACACTGACTCAACTCCAGCCACTTTAATAATGGGAATTGATGGAAAATGTAAAATATATAACAAGCCACTTTAAACAATGCTACCTAATATGTTTACATACCCTACATTATTAATCTCATATGTATATGTATATACTGTACTCTATATCATCTACTGCATCTTTATGTAATACATGTATCACTAGCCACTTTAACTATGCCACTTTGTTTACATACTCATCTCATATGTATATACTGCACTCAATACCATCTACTGTATCTTGCCCATGCCGCTCTGTACCATCACTCATTCATATATCTTTATGTACATATTCTTTATCCCCTTACACTTGTGTCTATAAGGTAGTAGTTTTGGAATTGTTAGTTAGATTACTTGTTGGTTATCACTGCATTGTCGGAACTAGAAGCACAAGGATTTCACTACACTCACATTAACATCTGCTAACCATGTGTATGTGACAAATAAAATTTGATTTGAATCTCGTAAAAACCATTGAATTCACAAGAGTATAAAACAGCAAATTAAAAACATTGACAGATCAGGGAATCAGCCTCAAAATCCTTCATTGATTTAAAAACAGCAAGCGAGACAAGTTTTTCCAGTTTAAAAGTATTTTGTAAGGCGTTCCAAGACGATGGCGCAGAGGACATAAAAGCCCTTTTACCAAATTCAGTTGGGACATTTGGAACAGTTAGCAGGATAAAGTCCAGCGAACGAAGAGACATTTCTAAACAATAAAATGCACAAATAAAAAGGAAGTAAACCCAAAATGGCTTTGGAAATAAAAGTATACCAGTGACTGAGCCTACGAATGACTAGAGAAGGCCAGCCAACCCTGGTACACAAAGTGCAGTGGTGCGTAAGGGTTTTGCAGTTTAAGATAAATCTCAAAGTGCCATGGTAAAGAGTGTCAATTGATCTCAAACACCGAGTGGAAGCATTCATATACGACGTAGAATTGTGATAAAGCCGCTCTCACAACACTGGAAGTTTAAGGAATACGACTTTTAGATCGCAAAAACGTCAATCATCATATGTGTGAGTTCAATACTGGCCAATGTCAACACGGGAGGTTGTCTTCTCTCAAATTAGCCACTGATCATATTTTTGCGATATTCCTACCACAAGAAATGTGTAATTTAACAAGGGACACATGTATCCTATTTGTCTGCCTCTTCGGTCCAGGGTGCATTGCATGGTGCGGTTGCAAATGTCAGACTCCACTCTTCAAGGCACACTGATCTGCAGGTTGAACATGGTGAGATTGGAGACTCCTAAACTGATAGCTGTAAAATAATTTAAACAAACTGCACTAACTAGCTACTTCACATGCAGATAGACTTATTGTGTGTAGCTACGTTTTGCTAGCTAGCCCATAGAGAGAGCATGGCGGGTTTTGTAGTAGACTTGAGCTGCAACAGATTTCCACAACGATTTTCATGTTGCCACCAACCTTGTTAAATGGACAATATGAAACATTTCTTCGCCAAAACAAAAATCTCACATGTTAGTGTTAAATAACACTGTATATTATACGAAGTGGTTTTGGGTGGATTTGTCCTTTAAAAAGGCAATACAATCCAAAAGTAACCATAATCAGATTTGTTAAATCCAAAAGTTACGTTTGATGACAATTTGACAGTAACTAATGTATCACATTTAGAAAGTAACCTTACAGATCATCCACTAAAAGTGATACTGCATGCCACAGGAGGTTGGTGGCACCTTAATTGGGGAGGACGGGCTCTTGGTAACAGTTGGAGAGGAATAGGTGGAATAGGTGGAATGGTGTCAAACATGGTTTGACGTCATTCTATTCGCTCCGTTACAGCCATTATTATGAGCCGCCTTCCCCTCAGCAGCCTCCACTACTGCGAGCGTCCTGCCATTCACAGAGACACTGAACAAAATTCACATTACAATTCTGCTGAGATAATTTAGTTCAAAACTGTAGTGGAAATTCCCCTCAGAAAAAGCCACACTGGACTAGATACAAGGTTTAAATATGGAGGAGCCCATTCTAAATGATCCATCATGGGCCCCATTCTCTTCTCCAGACCTACCTGCAGTCTCTTCTCTAGAAAGCGTTTACCTCCCTCCAGTCCATAGTTGTGCTCATATGGATAGCTCCAGTCTCTGATGAGGAACATGAGAGACTGGAACACAACACAGACAGGGTTACTGAGAGAATGTGCTCAGGGAGGACAAATGTGCACATCCAAACTTTGCATGTTGAATATATTGAAGAAACAATATCCATTTTCAGGACAGTAACACACCTGGAAGGGTTTTAGATAGATTTCCTCCAAAGCAAGCCGGCCGTATTCTGTGAAGAGCTAAACAGATAGAGAAAATACAATGTTAGTCATAGCCTTAATATTGTTTTCAAACACACCCACAAATGTCTAATGTATTCATTAAGATGGGGAGGAATAGTGTGTATACCTGGAGATGCTGAAGATCATCCTCCTGAATATTCTGGGACAAGTTATACACCTGAAAATAATTAGACCATGAAATATCCTTTGTACGTAGGCCAGTTCTTGACATCAACCAGCCCTTTCCATCCACAACACACCATTAACTCAACTGGCACAATGTGTGCACCTTTATGGGTATGTAATCAAACAGTGAGAACTCAGTCAGATCCATCATAGACTCACCTGTACAGAGCTGGTCATGGTGCTCAAGGCAAAAACCGTTGCACAGTCCTTTATGGTAGACTGGCTGTCGAAGGCTCCTTGTGTATCCACTAGCAGAACAGCAACCTGTCAAGGGTTAGGATATTACAGGTCACCTTTAGGTCATTAACATGATGGAAATCCACTTGAAGACAGTACAGCCAGTATGAGCGGCAGGGATGGACATAAGATCATACACAAAACACGACTGTGCCACTGTGGTGTTCCTCTCAATGTTAATAACAGTGTGTGTGTGTCACAGTGTAGGGCTCACCTTGCTCCCATCCGGCTTGTTGACCACAAACACCTGACTCCAGACCTGGATCCCTGTGGTCTCCCTCTCACTGCCTCCTCTCCAGCTGAACCCTGTCAGCGGCTCATCATCAGCCCCAACCCACGATTCTGACTGCTCCTGCTGCTGTGACAGGAGAGGGGGGTCAGTATAGGAAACAAGTTATTGATTCCCGTAGGCAAGTGTGTGTTTCATATGGGCAATGTGGAAAGAGTCCAACAGTAATCAAAGGAAGGAATAGGCATACTGCTATTTCTTACATGCATTTGCAACTTACTACCACTGGAGGTCCCTGTGGTATCACATTCAAACCACTGGTGTCCTGAGATCAGGGTAATTTTACACAGCCTATGCCAAACGCAACATCATGTCAGACTCATTTCAGTGTAGGCAGTAAAAAAGACAAAGAAACTTAAGTCTGAAGAACACCTTTAATAGGATGAGCTGCTGTTGTGAAAACAAGTCCGTTAGAAGTGTGAGCGCATTACTCTACTACTTCATTACAGGGCTGGTCTTAATTCCAGGGAGAGCGTGGCCTACGGGGCTGGTCTTAATTCCAGGGAGAGCATGGCTTAATTATACAAAATGGTATGCTATATTTCATGCCTAAAAGGTATTACTTAACAAGTGAACCTGGCTCTGTCTACTGGCAGCGTTCCGAAGCAGAAGAGTAGCTTAACCTAACCATGCCTGGTGGTGATAGATCTCACACAGCTATTAAAATACACATCCTGCAGCAGTGCTAATACAGAGATAATAATCAAGTGCTATTAAACAAGGATTCTACGGCGCTATTAAACTATTTATTTTATATTTAACTGGGCAAGCCAGTTAGGAACAACTTCTTATTTTCAATGATGGCCTAAGAACAGTGAGTTAACTGCCTTGTTCAGGGGCAGAACGACAGATGTTTACCATGTCTGCTCGGGGATTAGATCTAGCAACCTTTCGGTTACTGGCCCAACGTTCTAACCACTAGGATAGCACGGCGCTATCAAACAAGACAGGCGCTATCAAACAAGACAGGCGCTATCAAACAAGACAGGCGCTATCAAACAAGACAGGCGCTATCAAACAAGACAGGCGCTATCAAACAAGACAGGCGCTATCAAACAAGACAGGCGCTATCAAACAAGACAGGCGCTATCAAACAAGACAGGCTTCAGATAACAAGCTTTAGTTCTGTCTCCTCCCTCTGAGGACATTAACCAAACAGTCTAGTCAGTCAGTCAAACTGCCACACACACACACACACAGAAGAGCAGACTTCTCTATCCAGCAGGAAATGTGACTGGAATGGAGTGTTCAAATTCTAGGCTGTAAAAGAGAGTGATCAGCACCAGGAGGAAAATTAGGTTGGCCAGACCAAGACCCCAAAATAGCACCTGCCTGGAACATAATTACAAAGATATCTAAAGGGTATAACCCGCTGAGACTAACATGGGGGGAATACTCAATCTCTGAAGTTCATTCTGTTTTTTCAGGACTGGAGTTGTTGCTGTGAAAGAACTTAGGCAACACAATCAGAGCAATCCTGAATACCTGACCCTAAAGGCGATGGAGTGTATCGTCTCTCAGAACAACACTAGCAATCACTGCTCCTCTGACCCCACTGTAACCTCAAGTTTACTTCTCCTATCCATCTGTCCTCAGATCATTCAGTGAGTCAGATAGTGCTTTTTGAAGTTCAGTAACACAGAATAAAACCATTAATTACATTTACATTTACATTTAAGTCATTTAGCAGACGCTCTATAACAGTTCCATAATGGTAGTGACTTCCCATGAATGCTTATCACTTAAATTATGGTTATTAATAAGTGGTTATTTCACAACTTTAATAAAATATTTCAGGTGAGTGTATTACATGTTTTATTTAATGACTTTATTACTTCATTCCAAGTCATCTTAGCTCTTTTGTCTAACAAAAATCACTATTTTGGAGTTCTTCAAATAATACCAACTATAAAATCACTTCGATCATGCAATCTCAGATGGAGATACCATGCAAAGTAAAAGACCGGACAAGGATACGTGCAATGGATTATGGTCATTGTAGTTAATTACCACATTGTGTGTGCTAAACTATGTAGAATATTGGCCTGTTGGAAACTACAACTCCCTACTACATCGTTCAGGCTGGATCAGATTTATCTTTAGAGAAACAGATGTGCGCATTGAGCTCACAGGAAAACACAATGGAATTCAAATAATTGAACAGACATTGGTCAATTGGTTGCTTAAAAAACAAAACAGAAATTTCAGTTCATTGCTCAGCACTAGTGACAGACCTTGAGAGGAACAGACCCAGGCAGGCAGGGAAACTAGCAGCAGACTACACAGTGAGAATGAGTTTGAGGCAGCTATAACTATATAAGATAAAGCTTTCCCAAGCTTCCAGACCTATAATAACACTTTGTGGTCTGTAAAGTGATACTGGCCCTGCAATCGCTGGCTGCTGCTTGGCTGTCCTGGTGGAGGGCATGACTGACTGTCCTCTTCCTCACTCTCTCACTCAGATTCAAGTCATCGGTAGAAATATTGATTATACATCCATGTTTATTCAGTGCCGAGAAAACACCAGACATTCCCAAATCTAGGCCTATAGCTACATAAATATTTCTCAAAGTAAAAACAAAAAAACAATATTTCGACACATGGTTCAAGCCAAATCCTTGACAGGGGACACATTAACATAACCCCTGGAGGCTGATTAGAAAGTTGCACTGGAAGGTAGTGATGCGGCCTTGGTAATGTATGCCCTTCCCTTGGGAAGCTCTTGTCCCAGAAACTGGCAGAGAAATTCATATTTCAGCAAAAGGAATGCTAATGAGACAAATTGCTTTTGAACTACAGTATGTGAAATGACCTGAAGACAAGGCTAATTATCTAGCAGTCTAAGAATGGAAAATGCATTTGGCTAAAAATTAAATGTCCTGAAGGAATTTCACACTACTAAATTAATCCCAAAGGAAAGAATAACTACTAACATCCATTTAGAGCCATTAGCAGACTTCCTGTTTCATCAACCCCTAGATGGAGGACATTATGTAAAATCAGCCAGGTAACACAATCATGTCAGTAGGTGGATAATTCATCTGGGAATCCAAGACTAATACAAGGTTATTCAGGATCTCCAAACTGCTTTACAAATGTTGGTACTGAACCAACAACCCAGAGATTTACCCTGAAAAGGTTAGCAGCGTTACACAACACCTTAGAATTAACCCTACACCCAGGGGTGTGTTAATGACGTGATAATAGATCGTTGATGTTGATGTTGCCAGAAAGTGCTTTTAACCACAGTTTTTCCAGCTAACAGACCGTTCAATTGGTTCTTCCTTTTAGCGCAGCAAAACCTTCATTCAACCTGATCTGCCCAATGAATGATTCAGAGAAATATCAGTATTTTGTAGTGAATTGTCTGTACTGTAGGTACAGTGCCTTCAGAAAGGACAATTGATTAAATTCATTTCTTAAAAACATTTAAAAAATCTACACAAAATACTCTGTCAAAGTAAAATAAAATGTGGTACACTTATGAAAAATAAAACGCATATCTTGATTAGATAAGCATTCAACCCTGAGTCAATACATGTTAATCACCTTTAGCAGCGATTACAGCTGGGAGTCTCTGGGTTGTTAATCATGGTTGTTGGTTGGTTGTTAATCATTGTTAGACAGCAATTATCAAGTCTTGCCATAGATCATCAGTCTGAACTGTAACTAGGCCACTCTGGAACATTCGATGTCGTCTTGGTATGCAACAACAGTGTAGATTTGTCCTTGCGTTTTAAGTTATTGCCCTGCTGAAAGGTGAATTTGTCTCCCATTGTATGTTGGAAAGTGGACAACCACGTTTTCCTCTACTTTACTCTAATATATAAAAACTCCCTGGTCCTTGCCAATGACAAGCATACTACCCATAACATGATGCAGCCACCACCATGCTTGAAAATATGAACAGTGGTACTCAGTGATGTGTTGATTTGTCCCATCACAGGTATTAAACTCTGTAGCGGTTTTAAAGTCACCATTGGCCTGAAGGTGAAATCCCTGAGAAGCTTTCTTCCTTTCAGGCAACTGAGTTAGAAAGGACACCTGTATCTTTGTAATGACTGGGTGTATTGATACACCATCCAAAGTGTAATTAATAACTTCACCATGCTCAAAGGGCCTTTTTTTAACCCATCTACCAATAGGTGCACTTCTTTGCAAGGCATTGGAAAACCTCCCTGGTCTTTGTGCTTGAATCTGTTTTTGAAATTCACTGCTCGATTGAGGGACCTTACAGATAAGTGGGTGGGGTACAGTCATTAAAAAAACCAGGTTAGACCCTATTATTGCATGCAACATATTTAGCACATTTTTACTCCTGAACTTATTTAGGCTGGCCATAACAAAGGGGTTGAATACTTATTGACTGAAGACAATACTGCTTTATATATAATAATACATTATATTATGGGGTATTGTGTGTAGAGTGCCAATTTTTTCTTCTATTTAAAACATTTAAATTCAGGCTGTAATAACAAAATGTTGAAGAAGTCAAGCGGTTTTAATATTTTCTCAAGGCACTGTATATGTGCACCGGTTCTCACCTGGTTTAGCATGTATCGGAGCATGAAATCCAGCAGGAAGGACTTGCCCTTACGGAAGGCCCCAGCCACTGACACCACCACCACATTAAGGTCTCTGACATCCTCCTGCAGTAAGAGCTTCTCCAGAGCCGCCGTGTCCAGCTCAAATTTGTGGTCGTCTTCGTGAGCCAGGACAATCTGGATGGGCCGAGCCTTCTCCTCTTCTACAGGTTGCTCCTTGACAGGACTTTGATAGGCAGCAGTCAGCTCTGGGGCCTGTTCCCACGCCTCGTCTGTCTCGCTATCCACCTCTGCCCGAGGCGCCATCCTGGGAGGAGGCTTCCGATCTGGCAGGGACAGAGGAACATCTTCCACACCACCCGCACCTGAGAGAGAGAGAATAGGACACGGTGTCATGACCTTAAGAGCAGGGAGAGAGTGAGAATTTGGTCTAAGGCAAGTGAGGGCTTGCCGCCAGGTTGTCTGCCGACGGCAAACAGCAGTGGGCTGACTGGGCTCTATGGCTGATGCCAGGAGAGGGCTTGCCGCCAGGTTGTTGTCTGCCGACGGCAAACAGCAGTGGGCTGACTGGGCTCTATGGCTGATGCCAGGTGAGGGCTTGCCGCCTTGTTGTTGTCTGCCGACGGCAAACAGCAGTGGGCTGACTGGGCTCTATGGCTGATGCCAGGAGAGGGGTTGCCGAACAGAAGGTATGAGAGGACAGGACAGCATTCTCCGGAGCAGAGCTTACACTGGAGAGGCATCCTGCTGATTCTGGTATAATGACTGTCTGGTCTGTCAACAGACATAATTCACTGTGGGTTTGAGACTGCTAGATAAACACTACCAAAAAATATGTTTTAAAAAGTAAACAAAATCACAACAAGACAGTTTATGAATTTATTCTACAGCTAGACGGACATCCATGTCACAGACAACAATGCCAGAGTTCCTTTTTAGCCGCAGTGACACTAAAGCTGAATTTAAATACCCCCAGCTCCTGACACCTCAGAATCTCCCCCACATGGGCAGATGTGAAGTTCACACCAGTCCAAATAATGATAAGCTGCAACACGCGCATATTAGCATGATAGCAGGTCAGGACAGGAAATGGAAGAGTCCCTGTGTTAATCGGGTAAAACGGTAATCTACTGTAACTCGTGGCCAGACTGCTCCTAACTTTAATCACATATAGACATCTGTACTAAACATCCAACATCAGTCCAGTGTAAAATAGACCATAACCCACACATAGGCCCCTCTATGCAAAGTGTCCAGCAAAGCAGGGAATACGAAGCAGTAGTCAGCAAAATTAAGTGGCAGTGGTGCCATAGGAGAGAGACCGAGAGACTATTCTGCAGGGACTGGGCTGGGAAGTCCAATCCCCTCATCCTTGGAGAAAACAGAGCCAGATCTAAAATTGGCAGGCTTATTTATCATTCCTTATCTTGCCACAGTTCTCTCCTGTTGAATCTGAAACAGCCCTGATCCGGGTCTCTGGCAGGCCATGTATGAAGCCAGTCTAGATCCACATCTGAAACAACCCTGATCCGGGTCTCTGGCAGGCCATGTATGAAGCCAGTCTAGATCTACATCTGAAACAGCCCTGATCCGGGTCTCTGGCAGGCCATGTATGAAGCCAGTCTAGATCTACATCTGAAACAGCCCTGATCCGGGTCTCTGGCAGGCCATGTATGAAGCCAGTCTAGATCTACATCTGAAACAGCTCTCTTTACTTTGTCCCTCCTCTCCTTCGTCGTGACACTGCGGACTGGTGCCAACTCCAAGAGACGACTCCCTCTCTGGACCGGAGTCAAGCAGGGCAAATGTTAAACTGCAACAAGGGCTCTGCACACCAAGGACAAAGTGCAGCACCACTGAGTGTTAACTATTGCCACACAAACAAACCCAGCTGTATTTTGCAGTGATACAAGAGTCATGTCACAAAGCTAAAGGATTTGAAAGACCCCCATTACTAAAGTGATGTCAAAAATAACACCTTCCATTTTCCTGTCGACTGATTTCTGTATACATTAACATTCCAAAAACAACATTATTACCCAAATAATTGTACCAGATTGCAACTGTTGTTCAGTGAGAGATGTTAGCTAGGGGTGTTAGGTAGAGGTGCAAGGGAATTTCCCCATGTGAAACCAAGACTAGGCCAGCTGAGGAAATGGAAGGCTACACATAGCTAGTCTATATCACATTACAATAGAGTTGATGATGGCTGTTGCACCTGACCTGACAGAGGGAGAGAAAAAGCATCTGGTGTTGTTCGTTCCTTGCATGAGTCTGATGCAAGGATACAGAATGGGCAAGCAAAACCACAGAAGCAAAGAGTTTTCTTTTCGATATATTAACATTAGGTCTAGTTGTCTAAATGGGTTTGGAGGGTTTCAGTTCATCTGCAAGAAGACAAAAACACTATTCCAAGAGTGGAATATTGGTTTCAAGGAAAAGCCATAAAGTTGAAGTTCCTAGCTAACGTTACAACAATAAGGAGTTCCTGGTTGTCTAAATCCAAAAATGAGAGTTCAAACATGCGCCGCCGCTAAGTCTGCTAAATCCTTCTCCTGATTCTGCCTCGACCAAACTCTCCTCCCTTTCCACATCCTATGACTCCTCCTGTCCCCTTTCCTCCTGGTCGGCTTGGCTCTGCCCATCTACGCCATGGCTGAGTGACTCATTGCCAGCTTACACAACAGGGATGCGCGGGCAGAAGACCGAAAATGGAGGAAAACTAAACTTCCAGAGGTCCGCTAAAGCCAATTCTATCAATAAATGTCAAGCTTCTTCCTCTAACCCTAGGAAACTGTTTCCACCTTCTCCTCCTTAATCCTCCCCTGCGGACAACCTTGTAAACCACCTTGAAAAGAAGGTTGACGACATCCGCTCAATTCGACCTTTGCTTTAAAAAGCAACTCAAACAACACATGTAAGAATGAACTAAAGCTATTGAATTGTACAGTGCCAATATACTGTGTTATTTAAGCAATAAGGTACGAGGGGGTCTGGTATATGGCCAATATACCACAGCTAAGGGTTGTTCTTAGACACAACGCAAACTGTGCCAATATATCCTCAAAGCACCAGCTTCCAGGGCATTATCCAACTGGGTCACCAACATATTTAAATAATGATTCACATATTTTAATTGAAAACGTTATTTACGACTAGTTCGCGTCCATAGATGCAGAACAAAAAAGACTGAACGACTGGATCGAGTATATGGCAACCGAACCGATAGAACGAACGACCAGTCGGCTTTGGTAGCAACCCTACATTTGTGTCGGGACTATCTTGTTGTAGGATGGAATAGTATGAATACCATACTGGCAGGCTGCTAGATAGCCAACTATGGTTAACTTACAGTCACGTCAAACTGTGCCAGAATAACATTGAATTAGTCACATTTGCATAAGCTGTTTTCTAGTGACATTTATGTGCATACAGCCATAAATGAGCTAATGATGCGCGATTTCACCTGGCATAGAAAATGTGCTCTCGTCAGGACACTTGTTCAGAGGAGTTAACCAACAACACAGCTAACACAATCACTTCAAACTGAAGCTGGAAAGACTTTAAACTAGCTGCACGTCGGTTCGTTTTACCTGTTGTTTTCTATTGATAGTTATTTGTATATGTCCATAAAAATTATGTTGATTCATGATTTCGACTGGCTGAGAAAAGCTGCCGACCTGTCTCTCATCCCAACTCGTTCATTACTATGGGACAGCTGGAACTCCAATTTGAATATTGAAACAATGTTGCAAATGTTGAGACCGACAGCAATCTGTTGAAAACCAAATGTTAGCCGAAAAAAATGCGAGATAATGTCTAGATGTTTTTTATAGTAGAGATTAAGTTGATAAATTGCCTGGCTGGGTTTATGAGACAGTGGATTGCTTAGTCAGATGGAAGAGAGTATAGGCATTTTAATGTCATAGATTTAGACCGTGGTAACTTGTGGAAGAGACACCGGCTGGAATGCGGTTTTAACCAATCAGCATTCAGAATTGAACGGACCATGGGATAGACGCAACTCAACAGCGGGCAACACTCGCGGTCCGAAAATGACAGACCCGGCCAGGTGAGAGGAAGGGCTGACGGGTGAGAATTAGCCAGCGAAATTAACTACACAAAAACGTTAAACCCTTCACTGGCTGGGTCCCTGTAAAAGTAAACACATACGTTACGATCTTGGCTACTGGAGGTTACGGCACGCCGAACGAGGTTCATGTAACAGTCAGTCTCTATATTACTATCCAGTTCCACGTATTCTCCTTAAATTTAAAATTACCTTCGTCAAAGACGTGTCTTTTGCGGTTTTGTTCGAAATGATTCCGTTTCCTCAGCCCGCTAACCTCGGCCATCTTGTCCTATTTAAAATAATCCCACGTAGTTGCGTCAAAGAACCCTTCTTCTTCTTTGGGATTGTGTTGTTGGATCGCATCCAATACACCGCCACCTACTGTACTGACTGGAGTGTTTGACCGTTCACGGTCTGCCTACATTTTTGTGATAAGGTACTATACAATTGGGGGAAAGGAAAAATGTGCCCTATCTAAGAATATAAATAATAATAATAATGATTTAAAAAACACCACCCCATTCCACTATTTACCCTTTAAAATCCTACTCAAGTGGCCTAAAGAACTCTTCTTTTTCTTATTTTATGGTATATTGGCGATCACACAATTTAATGTGCATCCCACCACCTACTAGGCGGGATGGAAACACGATTCCCACCAAAACTGAACAAACTACCCAAAAAATGACCAAAATCCACACCGGGTATCTTTTGTCTGGAAGCAAACATTTACTACAGGCTGTGGTGTATCCACTACCATCTCTTCACTACCATCACTTGTTTTCTCAATTCTTTTCTTCGCTCCTGCTCTAACTTTTGCCACTTTAATCTCCTTCACCCTTACAGGGCACTCCAGGAGCTCAGAATCATGATCCCCACCAGAATTGCAACACTGTTGTCGTTCTACACATCGTTCTTCAGTATACTCTGTTCGTCTGCACACACTTGAAACATGGCGAAATCCTTTTACAATTCTTACACTGCAGTGGTTTGGGGACGAAAACTCTTACGACGTATCTTACATAACCAAGTTTCACATGAGTAGGTATTTGCTCTTTATCAAAAAACATCAAGACTGACAGACTTTCTTCTTTTTCTTCATTCACCCAGCAGGTCAGACACTGGGCACCAACCATGGCAGGAATTCTCTTCATGTATTCAACCTGAACATCCGTCATCACCCCTGAGATGACTCCTTTGACACGTGCTCTACTCCGAAGTTCAAAACACAAAACTTCTGTTGTCCGGATTCTTTTGAGGCCCACTGTAATCTTCCTCTGTTCTTCAGAAATATAATGAATCAAAATATCAGTCACACACTCCACTCCAATTTTAGACCATTTCCTTTTTGTTCCAGTTTTCAATACTACTGTCCATTCAGAACATTCATCTTCACCAAATTTACTTGACCCGCTGCTTGATTCGAACTCAGCATCCAATTCTGCCATTTTTCCACGAGCCTCCTCCTCCTCCTTCTACCAAAAATATGCATTTCCGTCACCAATTGGACTGGAGTGTAAATCCATTACACTGTGATGAAAAGGGGAAATGATGAAAATGACCCTGTCTACTTTACATTCATTAAAAAAACACCTCCCCTTTACACTACTTGACCGACAGTCAGGGAGGACGGGACACTACCATTCAACACACCCTGTAACTCCTCTGCAGTAAAATCTTGTAAACCCAAGTACTTCTCTGCAGCTGCCACCATAACATCTATTTTTGTGATGAATGTTTAATTTCTGCAGTACAGATTATAACCATGTCAATGTACTCTAAAAAGCCAACTTTACTGAATTGCATTTCATTCGTACTGGCAAAGGTCTACTACTCACCGGGAGCCTCTTAGGATACCTCACCCTCAACCCATCTTCCTCTACTTTCTTCACTGCCTCAGTATACGACATCTTCTGTACAACTCTGACGCTGTCAACCTCAACCTGCCTCTCTCGCACCGGACACTTCTTATCCCCAGCAACAAGGGCACCCCTATAGTTCACTTCTTTCACCGACACTACACATTTATTCGTCCAATGCCCTTCTGCACATCTAGGAATCTCCCTCCTACATACTGCTGCAACATGACCATAAGCTTGGTACCTGAAACACAGTAGTGTGTTCTGCACAAAAGCTCTTATAGGATAACTGATATATCCTAACATTACTTTGTAGTGGAAACGCTCGCTACTGGGTCTGCGTTGCACCAAATGACGGGCTTCACAGACACCGGGAATCTTCCCCCTGCTACTCTTAGTCCAGTGATCCCGCCGACCAAGGCCGGGTCTGAGAAGCTATTTGGTGTAGGAGCTAGCCTAGCTGCTAGTTTTCTTGAGAGCTTGAACGCAATTTTTGTGGCAGGGATCACAGATTGTCCCAGGTTTGTGGCTGTCTAGATCCCTGCTGTTATTTTTGTTCAATCTTCCCTGTGACCTGCCCTGCCCAAACAAAGACCAAAGCCTGCGGTAGCACCATTGAGGACAGTGGTGTCTCACTATCACAGGTGAAGGATCTTTCAAACAACCAAAAGTAGTTCTACCATCAGGTGTTACAACAAGAATATACAGTAGCTTCGTGTTTTGTCCAAATACTGCTCAGTTCAACTAATAAAATAATGTACGACCTGACCAGAGAGGTCCAGGACCTGAAGAACAGATTGCAGTTCTTCCGGGTCAGCTCAATGAGTTGAAACAGTAGAATGGCAAGATGACAGTAATCTGTAAGTCATTGAGAGAGGACATCAGATCTGTGTGTGAATCCATGATAACAATGACTGAGAAATCAGACTCGAGGGACAATCAAGGCGGAACAACATGGTTGTGGATGGAATTGCAGAATCTCCACATGAGACCTGGATGGAATCTGAAGACAAAGTGAATGAAATGATCTCGGAGAAATTGAAGATGGACCACAGGAAGATTGAGGTGGAGTGCGCCCACAGGACTGGAAAACCCATCATAAGCCCAGGTGACAGGCCCAGGCCGATAGTGGTCAAGTTCTTGAGGTTGAAGGACAAGGTAGCTGTTCTGGAAAGAGCCAAGAACTTAAGAGGAATGTATATCTTCCTCAACAAGGACTGTCCTGAAACTGTGCCGGAAGAGGAAAGATCTTATCCCATCCATGAAAGCTACCAGAGCGCGTGGGGACATTGCTTACATCTGCTATGACAGGCTCATTGTCCACCTTCTCTCCCAGAAGCCTGGAAGGGATGAAAGAGCCAAGCCTATGGGTTCATATCTTAAACCCTGCAGCGCACACACACACACACACACACACACACACACACACACACACACACACACACACACACACACACACACACACACACACACACACACACACACACACACACACACACACACACACACACACACACACACACACACACACACACACACACACACACACACACACACACACACACACACACACACACACACACACACACACACAAATTGATTCATGGATTGCTGAATGTATATTTTTTTCTCTTGCTTTGTTTGCTCTTTTACATATCATGTCTATCTCTGATACACTACCCAGGAAGGGGCTGAAAATGGCCCATGTTAATATATGTAGCCTTAGAAATAAGGTTAATGAAATCAATAACTTGCTAACATCAGATAACCTTCATATATTTGCCATTTCTGAGACTCAGATAATTCATTTAATGATACAGCAGTATCAGTACAATGATATAACATCTATAGAAGAGACATAAATGCTTTTGGGGGAGGTGTTGCTTTATATATTCAGAGCCATATCCCTGTAATGCTTAGAGAAGATCTTATGTCAAGTGTTATTGAAGTGTTGTGGTTGCAGGTTCACTTGGCACATCAAAAGCCTTTTCTATTGGGGTGTTGCTATAGGCCACCAAGTGCAAGCAGTCAGTATCTAAATAATATGTGTGAAATGCTTGATAGTGTATGTGAAGTAAACAGAGAGGTCTACTTTCTTGGGAACCTGAATATTGACTGGTTTTCATCAAGCTGTCCGCTCAAGAGGAAGCTTCTCACTGTAACCAGTGCCTGTAATCTGGTTCAGGTTATTAATCAACCTACCAGGGTGTGTACAACACTACACGAACAAGATCATCCACACTTGATGAATTTATGAAATTGCTTCTTCCAATTATTGATAAACATGCACCTATTAAGAAACTGACTGTTAGAACTATTAAGGCTCCATGGATTGATGAGGAATTGAACACCGCTATGGTTGAAAGAGATGGATCTAAAGGAGTGGCTAATAAGTCTGGCTGCACATCTGACTGGCTGATCTACTGCATATTGAGACTAATGTCATGACGTGCCCTGGGGGTATCATAGGCGCTTATAATTACTAGTTATAATTACTAATCTGTAGCTAAAAATTACGTAAATCTAGAATGAGAATACAGACAACCGCCGAAGCAACTATTCTATGACAACATGTCTGAATGGTACTCTGAAGTATCCTTCTAACCACTTACAACCACAAAAGACATGACTTCTGGTAAAGTTAACCAGAGACTCTGATGAACCCTACAGGACGATCAAGGTTTACAACAGAGAAGACAACCACTACATACGGGCGTAATTATATAAATTGCAATTATTCTCGAATGAGCGGCCGTTCATGTACAAAGGATTAGCATTTCAATGAATATAATTATAGACAGTGTGTAGTGAATCCATTTAGTTTTTCCCGCTTTTTCTCAGCCCCCCCCCCCTTTCCTTTTGTCCACCAAGCCGTCATATCGGCTTAGCCAACTAGGGACTTATCAATGCATTGTGTTAGTAACCAATGTATTTCTGTGATTAGTTAGTTAGTAAGTAAATAATTAAGCCAATTTGTATATTGCTGATTCATTATGGAAACTAGGGTTCGTGCAGATAACCAAGAATTTTACGACATTCAGATGAGACTGATAGAAGGTAAAGAATAATTAATGACTGTTGATGACTGATGAGATCTTTAGATCTCTAAGAGTTCATTCGTAAGATGGAACTCGTTAAATAAACTTCTCCGTGGTGCCCCAGGTTATTAATGAATTAATTGTTGCATGATTTAATTCAATCACGTAATCAATTAAACGTTAGGTAATCGATTTGATAAAATAGCATGTCATCACATTAAGGATACTAACGACACAACACTAAACTTAACAAAAGGAAGAAGAAACTGTATTATGAAGCCAAGATCAATGATGAAAGAATGATGGAAAAAAAAGACAAATTCAACTCTATATTTCATCGATTCAGATGGCTTATTCATCACAAAACCATTTGATGATAATTTTTTATAATGACTTCATTGGCAAAGTGGGCAAACTTAGGCAGGAAATGCCAACAATGAACAGTGAGCCATCATATTAATCCATAAAAAAACAAAGAATGAAAGAAAAGCATTACAAGTTAGATTTTTATTTAGTTAGTGTGGGAGAGGTGGAACAATTACTGTTATCGATCAATAATGACAAACCTCCTGGCATTGACAACTTAGAATGAGAGCTACGGAGGATGGTAGCTGACTCTATAGTCTCTCATATCTGTCATATCTTTAACTTAAGCCTAGGCGTCCCGCTATCGGGACAACTTCTGGTGAAACTGGAGGGCGCGCAATTCAAATAAATAATCATAAAAATTGTGGATATTAAACATTTAGGTACATATAAGTGTCTTATATCGGTTGAAATCTTAAATTATTGTTAATCTAACTGCACTGTCCGATTTACAGTAGATATTACTGCAAAAACATGCCATACGATTGTTTGAGGACGGTGCCCCACATCAAACTTTTTCCACCGGCACAGGTTTCAGAAATTCACAAATGGTGATTAAATATTCACTTACCTTTTGAAAATCGTCCTCTGATTTATCATCCAAAGGGTCCCAAATATAACATGTAGTGTCGTTTTGTTAGATAAAGCCATTTTTTATATCCCAAAAATACTGTTTTGTTGGCACCATCGATTTGAGTAATCCACTCGTTCAATATGCAGAGAAAGGAATCCGAACATCTACCCCTAAACTTTGATTCAACAAGTCAAAATACATTTCTATTTACTCCTCAGATACCCTAAAATGTAATCAAACTATAATATTTCTTGCAGAAAGAAGTATGTTCAATAGGAAACTAATTTTAGCAGGTGTGTCCTGTCTTCATGGCGCACGCAAACACACATTTCTTAGACTGTCCCTATACTAAAACTGATATTTCTTATTCATTTTCAAAGTTACAAGCCTGAAACCTTGAACATAGACTGCTGACACCCCGTGGAAGCCATGGGAATTGAATCCATGGAGCTAATTCTCAGTATGACCTTATACTTGCCATTCTAAATCCGGTTGGTTTTTCTTTGGATTTACTCCTTCCATATCTATTGTGTTATATTCTCCTACATTATTTTTAACATTACCACAAGCTTCAAAGTGTTTTCTTTCCAATGGTACCAATTATATGAATATCCTGGCTTCAGGGCCTGAGCAACAGGCAGTTTATTTTGGGCACGGCATTCAGGCGGAAATTGAGAAAAAAGGGGCCTAGCCCTAAGAAGTCTGAGCCTAAAGGAATGTCTTTATCCTCAGGCCTGGAGGGAAGCCAAAGTAATTTTGCTACCAAAGAGTGGTAAAGAGGCTTTTACTGGTTCCAACAGCAGACCTATCAGCTTGCTGCCAGCTCTCAGCACACTGTTAGATTTCAGTGCAGCCTTTGATATTATTACCATAACCTGTTGTTGAAAAAACATACAGTACCAGTCAAACGTTTGGGCACAGCAACTCATTCAAGGGTTTACTTAATTTTTGTACTATTTTCTATATTGTAGAATAATAGTGAAGACATCAAAACTATGAAATAGCACATATGGAATCATGTAGTAACCAAAAAAGTGTTAAACATATCAAAATATATTTTAGATTCTTCAAAGTAGCCACCCTTTGCCTTGATGACAGCTTTGCACACTCTTGGCATTCTCTCAACCAGCTTCACCTGGAATGCTTTTCCAACAGTCCTGAAGGAATTCCCACATATGCTGAGCACTTGTTGGCTGCTTTTCCTTCACTCTGCGGCCCAACTCATCTCAAACCATCTGAATTGGGTTGAGGTCGGGTGATTGTGGAGGATACACCACTCCATCACACTCATTCTTGGTCAAATAGCCCCTACACAGCCTTGAGGTGTGTTAGGTCGTTGTCCTGATGAAAAACAAATGATAGTCCCACTAAATGTAAACCAGATGGGATTGCGTATCGCTTCAGAATACTGTTGTAGCCATGATGGTTAAGTGTGCCTTCAATTCTAAATAAATCAATGACAGTGTCACCAGCAAAGCACCCCCACACCATCACACCTCTTCCTCCAATGCATCACGGTGGGAACCACACAAGCAGAGATCATCTGTTCACCTATTCTGCGTCTCACAAAGACACACACGGTGGTTGGAACCAAAAATCTCAAATTGGGACTCATCAGACCAAAGGACTGATGTCCACCGGTCTAATGTCCATTGCTCATTTGTCTTGGCCCAAGCAAGTCTCTTCTTCTTATTGGTGTCGTTTACTATTGGTTTCTTTGCAGAAATTTGACCATGAAGGTCTGATTCACGCAGTCTCCTCTAAGCAGTTGATGTTGAGATGTCTAAGAGTTGAGGAGAGACTGACTTCTTTTTTTACTTCTTCTTTATATGAGAAACAATGTGTTGAAAATCCCAAATTCTTTGCATAGTCAACTTACACACAGCTCTGTAACACACACTTACCCCAACAGACATGCCACCAGAGGTCTTTTCACAGTCCCCAAATCCAGAACAAACTGTAGAAAGCATACAGTATTATATAGAGCCATTATTGCATGGAACACCATTCCATCTCATATTGATCAAATTAACAGGAAACCTGGTTTCAAAAAACAGATAAAGCAACACCTCACGGCATTCCCCAAAGACTGGAAAGCTGCCGTGGTCATCCCACTCTTCTGAAGGGGAGACAATCTAGACCCAAACTGCTACAGTCCTATATTTATCCTACCCTGCCTTTCTAAGGTCTTCGAAAGCCAAGTTAACAAACAGATCACCGGACCTCTGGCAGTCTCTATGGGGGTGCCACAGGCTTCAATCCTCAGGCCGACTCTTTTCTCTGTATACATCAATGATGTCGCTCTTGCTGCTGGTGATTCTCTGATCCACCTCTACGCAGACGACACCATTCTGTATACTTCTGGACCTTCTTTGGACACTGTGTTAACTAACCTCCAGACGAGCTTCAATGCCATACAACTCTCTTTCCGTGGCTTCCAATACCTCTTAAATGCAAGTAAAACTAAATGCATGCTCTTCAACCGATCGCTGCCCACACCTGCCCGCCCGTCCAGCATCACTACACTGGACAGTACTGACTTAGAATATGAGGACAACTACAACTGGTTAGACTGTAAACTCTCCTTCCAGACTCACATTAAGCATCTCCAATCCAAAATTAAATCTAGAATCGGCTTCCTATTTCGTAACAATGCCTCCTTTACTCATGGTGCCAAACATACCCTCGTAAAAGTGACCATCCTACCTATCCTTGACTTTGGCGATGTCATTTACAAAATAGCATCCAACACTCTACTCAGCAAATTAGATGCAGTCTATCACAGTGCCATCTGTTTTGTTACCAAAGCCCCATATACTACCCACCACTGCGACCTGTATGCTCTCGCTGTTTGGCCCTCGCTTCATATTCGTCGTCAAACCCACTGGCTCCAGGTCATCTATAAGTCTTTGCTAGGTAAAGCACCGCCTATCTCAGCTCACTGGTCACCCTAGCAGCACCCACCCATAGCACGCGCTCCAGCAGGTATATTTCACTGGTCTCCCCCAAAGCCAATTCCTCCTTTGGCCGCCTTTCCTTCCAGTACTCTGCTGCCAATGACTGGAATGAACTGCAAAGATCACTGAAGCTGGAGACTCATATCTCCCTCACTAGCTTTAAGCACCAGCTGTCAGAGCAGCTCACAGATCACTGCCCCTGTACATAGCTCATCTTTAAATAGCCCATCCAACTACCTCATCCCCATACTGTTGTTTATTTTATTTATTTTGCTCCTTTGCACCCCAGTATTTCTACTTGCACACTCATCTTCTGCACATCTATCACTCCAGTGTTTAATTGCTATTGTCTTATCTCCCTTGTCCGACCTCATTTGCACACATTGTATATAGACTTAAATAAATAAATAAAATAACTCCTCTCCCCTATTTGACCTACATAGTTTGTATATGTATTCATATGTTAATTTTATTGATGTAGTTCTGTTCTTGTCTATTAATGTTCTGTATTATGTCATGTTTAATGTTTTGTGTGGACCCCAGGAAGAGTAGCTCCTGCTTTTGCAACAGCTAATGAGGTTCCAAATAAAATACCAAATACCTAGAAACACAAAAAAGTATCACCTTCACCAATTCAACAGCACCCAACTCCCTCACCCAACCCGAAACCACACATGGGCCAGCCAAAAGGTAGGGATCCACTTTCTCCCAAAATGTCATCCCTACTGGACCAGAATCATCTTTATCATGACCATCACCACACCTGCCACCTCAGGTAATTCATCCTTATTCCTGTCATGTTTTGTCTTTGATTATCATGCCTTGTCCCTGTTCTTCTCCTTCTATTCGTTTCCCTCTGCTGGTCTTATTAGGTTCTTTCCCTCTTTCTATCCCTCTCTCTCCCCCTCCCTCTCTCACTCTCCCGCTCTCTCTTCTCTCTATCGTTCCGTTCCTGCTCCCAGCTGTTCCTATTCCCCTAATCAATCATTTAGTCTTCCCACACCTGTTCCCGATCCTTTTCCCTGATTAGAGTCCCTATTTCTCTCCTTGTTATTCGTTTCTGCCCTGTCGGTTCCTTGTCTAGAATTCACCGTGCTGTGTTTGTGTATCGCCCTGTCGTGTCGTGTTTTCCTCAGATGCTGCGTGGTGAGCAGGTGTCTGAGTCTGTTTGGTTCAAGTGCCTTCCCGAGGCAACCTGCTGTTCACCTGCTGTTCAAGATCGAGTCTCCAGTTTGTCCTCGTCATTTCGAGTGAAAGTTGTGTTTTTTGATTGTATTTACTTTACTGGATTAAAGACTCTGTTTTCGCCAAGTCGCTTTTGGGTCCTCTTTCACCTGCATGACAGAAGGAACCGACCAAGGAATGGACCCAGCGACTTCAGACGCTCGTTACACTGCCGTCGAGATCCAAGGAGCCATGCTCGGCAGACACGAGCAGGAATTGTCTGCTGCTCGCCATGCCGTGGAGAACCTGGCCGCTCAGGTTTCCGACCTCTCTGGACAGTTCCAGAGTCTTCGTCTCGTGCCACCTGTTACTTCCTGGCCTGCCGAGCCTCCAGAACCTAGGGTTAATAACCCACCTTGCTACTCCGGGCAGCCCACTGAGTGCCGCTCCTTTCTCACGCAGTGTGAGATTGTGTTCTCTCTCCAACCCAACACATACTCTAGAGAGAGAGCTCGGGTTGCTTACGTCATTTCACTCCTTACTGGCCGGGCTCGAGAATGGGGCACAGCTATCTGGGAGGCAAGGGCTGATTGCTCTAACAAGTACCAGAACTTTAAAGAGGAGATGATTCGGGTTTTTGACCGTTCAGTTTTTGGTAGGGAGGCTTCTAGGGCCCTGGCTTCCCTATGCCAAGGTGAACGGTCCATAACGGATTATTCTATTGAGTTTCGCACTCTTGCTGCCTCTAGTGAGTGGAACGAGCCGGCGCTGCTCGCTCGTTTTCTGGAGGGACTCCACGCAGTGGTTAAGGATGAGATTCTCTCCCGGGAGGTTCCTTCAGATGTGGACTCTTTGATTGCTCTCGCCATCCGCATAGAACGACGGGTAGATCTTCGTCACCGGGCTCGTGGAAGAGAGCTCGCATCAACGGTGTTTCCCTGCTCCGCATCGCAACCATCTCCCTCCTCTGGCTCAGAGACTGAGCCCATGCAGCTGGGAGGGATTCGCATCTCGACTAAGGAGAGGGAACGGAGGATCACCAACCGCCTGTGCCTCTATTGCGGAGTTGCTGGACATTTTGTTAATTCATGTCCAGTAAAAGCCAGAGCTCATCAGTAAGCGGAGGGCTACAGGTGAGCGCAACTACTCAAGTCTCTCCATCAAAATCCTGTACTACTTTGTCGGTCCATCTACGCTGGACCGGTTCGGGTGCTACATGTAGTGCCTTGATAGACTCTGGGGCTGAGGGTTGTTTCATGGACGAAGCATGGGTTCGGAAACATGACATTCCTTTCAGAGAGTTAGAGAAGCCTACGCCCATGTTCGCCTTAGATGGTAGTCATCTTCCCAGTATCAGATTTGAGACACTACCTTTAACCCTCACAGTATCTGGTAACCACAGTGAGACTATTTCTTTTTTGATTTTTCGTTCACCGTTTACACCTGTTGTTTTGGGTCATCCCTGGCTAGTATGTCATAATCCTTCTATTAATTGGTCTAGTAATTCTATCCTATCCTGGAACGTTTCTTGTCATGTGAAGTGTTTAATGTCTGCCATCCCTCCCGTTTCTTCTGTCCCTACTTCTCAGGAGGAACCTGGCGATTTGACAGGAGTGCCGGAGGAATATCATGATCTGCGCACGGTCTTCAGTCGGTCCCGAGCCAACTCCCTTCCTCCTCACCGGTCGTATGATTGTAGTATTGATCTCCTTCCGGGGACCACTCCTCCTCGGGGTAGACTATACTCTCTGTCGGCTCCCGAACGTAAGGCTCTCGAGGATTATTTGTCTGTGTCTCTTGACGCCGGTACCATAGTGCCTTCTTCCTCTCCGGCCGGGGCGGGGTTCTTTTTGTTAAGAAGAAGGACGGTACTCTGCGCCCCTGCGTGGATTATCGAGGGCTGAATGACATAACGGTTAAGAATCGTTATCCGCTTCCCCTTATGTCATCAGCCTTCGAGATTCTGCAGGGAGCCAGGTGCTTTACTAAGTTGGACCTTCGTAACGCTTACCATCTCGTGCGCATCAGAGAGGGGGACGAGTGGAAAACGGCGTTTAACACTCCGTTAGGGCATTTTGAGTACCGGGTTCTGCCGTTTGGTCTCGCCAATGCGCCAGCTGTTTTTCAGGCATTAGTTAATGATGTTCTGAGAGACATGCTGAACATCTTTGTTTTTGTCTATCTTGACGATATCCTGATTTTTTCTCCGTCACTCGAGATTCATGTTCAGCACGTTCGACGTGTTCTACAGCGCCTTTTAGAGAATTGTCTCTACGTAAAGTCTGAGAAGTGCTCTTTTCATGTCTCCTCCGTTACTTTTCTCGGTTCCGTTATTTCCGCTGAAGGCATTCAGATGGATTCCGCTAAGGTCCAAGCTGTCAGTGATTGGCCCGTTCAAGGTCACGTGTCGAGTTGCAGCGCTTTTTAGGTTTCGCTAATTTCTATCGGCGTTTCATTCGTAATTTCGGTCAAGTTGCTGCCCCTCTCACAGCTCTTACTTCTGTCAAGACGTGTTTTAAGTGGTCCGGTTCCGCCCAGGGAGCTTTTGATCTTCTAAAAGAACGTTTTACGTCCGCTCCTATCCTCGTTACTCCTGACGTCACTAGACAATTCATTGTCGAGGTTGACGCTTCAGAGGTAGGCGTGGGAGCCATTCTATCCCAGCGCTTCCAGTCTGACGATAAGGTTCATCCTTGCGCTTATTTTTCTCATCGCCTGTCGCCATCTGAGCGCAACTATGATGTGGGTAACCGTGAACTGCTCGCCATCCGCTTAGCCCTAGGCGAATGGCGACAGTGGTTGGAGGGGGCGACCGTTCCTTTTGTCGTTTGGACAGACCATAAGAACCTTGAGTACATCCGTTCTGCCAAACGACTTAATGCCCGTCAAGCTCGTTGGGCGTTGTTTTTAGCTCGTTTCGAGTTTGTGATTTCTTACCGTCCGGGTAGCAAGAACACCAAGCCTGATGCCTTATCCCGTCTGTTTAGTTCTTCTGTGGCTTCTACTGATCCCGAGGGGATTCTTCCTTATGGGCGTGTTGTCGGGTTAACAGTCTGGGGAATTGAGAGACAGGTTAAGCAAGCACTCACGCACACTGCGTCGCCGCGCGCTTGTCCTAGTAACCTCCTTTTCGTTCCTGTTTCCACTCGTCTGGCTGTTCTTCAGTGGGCTCACTCTGCCAAGTTAGCTGGTCATCCCGGTGTTCGAGGCACTCTTGCGTCTATTCGCCAGCGCTTTTGGTGGCCGACTCAGGAGCGTGACACGCGCCGTTTCGTGGCTGCTTGTTCGGACTGCGCGCAGACTAAGTCGGGTAACTCTCCTCCTGCCGGTCGTCTCAGACCGCTCCCCATTCCTTCTCGACCATGGTCTCACATCGCCCTAGACTTCATTACCGGTCTGCCTTTGTCTGCGGGGAAGACTGTGATTCTTACGGTTGTCGATAGGTTCTCTAAGGCGGCACATTTCATTCCCCTCGCTAAACTTCCTTCCGCTAAGGAGACGGCACAAATCATTATCGAGAATGTATTCAGAATTCATGGCCTCCCGTTAGACGCCGTTTCAGACAGAGGCCCGCAATTCACGTCACAGTTTTGGAGGAGTTCTGTCGTTTGATTGGTGCGTCCGTCAGTCTCTCTTCCGGGTTTCATCCCCAGTCTAACGGTCAAGCAGAGAGGGCCAATCAGACGATTGGTCGCATACTACGCAGCCTTTCTTTCAGAAACCCTGCGTCTTGGGCAGAACAGCTCCCCTGGGCAGAATACGCTCACAATTCGCTTCCTTCGTCTGCTACCGGGTTATCTCCGTTTCAGAGTAGTCTGGGTTACCAGCCTCCTCTGTTCTCATCCCAGCTTGCCGAGTCCAGCGTTCCCTCCGCTCAAGCGTTTGTCCAACGTTGTGAGCGCACCTGGAGGAGGGTGAGGTCTGCACTTTGCCGTTACAGGGCACAGACTGTGAGAGCCGCCAATAAACGCAGGATTAAGAGTCCAAGGTATTGTTGCGGCCAGAGAGTGTGGCTTTCCACTCGCAACCTTCCTCTTACGACAGCTTCTCGTAAGTTGACTCCGCGGTTCATTGGTCCGTTCCGTGTCTCCCAGGTCGTCAATCCTGTCGCTGTGCGACTGCTTCTTCCGCGACATCTTCGTCGCGTCCATCCTGTCTTCCATGTCTCCTGTGTCAAGCCCTTTCTTCGCACTCCCGTTCGTCTTCC